>NC_083772.1:14720933-14935933 GCF_963514075.1 Conger conger
ATGTGTTCCAATTGTATGAGTCATCAGGGCTAAAATGTGTTCCAATTGTGTAAGTCTTCAGGGTTAAAATGTGTTCAGGGCTAACGTGTTCAGCTGCTAATTGTGTAACAGTTGGGCTGTAACATGTTCAGTGCCTCATTGTATTAGTGTTGGGCTGCAATGTGTTCAGTGCCTCATTGTGTTAGTGTTGGGCTATAATGTGTTCAGTAACTCATGGCATCTAACTTCAGGGATGCCATGAGTTACTGTTCTGGTGTGCTCAGGCATCATTCCAGAATCTTCCATAAATGCCCAACTATGGGTAGATCTAATGACTTAGAACAAGTTTAGTAGCAGCATTATGCTTTTAAGAATACACTTTAAAATAAATAAACTGCATGTTTATTTAAACACCTTTGTTGTTATAGCACAAAATGTAAAGGGGTTTCTTGCCCCACTATGAGGGCAAAATGCTCTCTACCTGGGGCAAGAAGCTGCCCAAAAGCCATCTTGCTCCAATGTTTTTACAGACCTTATCATTTCTATATGAAATATTTTCATCAACTTGTTGCCATTCAGATTTACAACACCAAATACCCTGATTCAATTTAAATTTGTAATAATTCACTCATTTTTAATTATGCCAAGCTATGGAGAATTGGAAATAAATGTGTAACAGTAAACAAGAAACATTTGTAATATTAATGTATTTATTCATAATATTGTGTTGTGTAAATTAATGTAATAAAAACATTTAATTGAATAATAATGTTGGCCACAGATTAAGATAAACCAATATTAATAAAATATTTAACATTTGATTCCTAAATGCATTTTGAAACCTTTTCTTTCTTTCTTTTTTTTAGCCCTGAAGACAAAACCCTAGGATGTCTACTGGAAGCAACAACCTAGTAGCAGACTAATGATAATGTAATTTGTGACACGACAATGAAGAACAAATTCAAAAACATTTTCACTGAACTTTTCATTGTATTGACTTACAGTAAATGTGTGGCTGTATCTACCAGAAAATACTAAATGAATATAGATTTATTTTAAGACAAGATGTGACAAAAATATTGACTTTACTAAATGTAATAAATATGGTAGCCAGGTGAAATGTCAAAATTCTGAAAAGCAGACATTGAATAAACGTGTAAAGATTTAACATTTTATTTTATAAATATACATTTTTATACATTTTAATAAACATTTGCCGTAAAGCATTGGTTAATTGTTCAAGAAAACGGTGGCACTTTGACAGATCTACACTAATTGTGAGAGGCCTAGTATTTAAAACGATGTTTTTTTTGTGTTTGAATTCATGCCTCTCCACCCCACCATCAACTGTGTGTGAAATAACTTAAATATCTAACTATCTTTCCCGTGAGACTTCTTAATGTGCTTTATTTAAAAATAAATTGTACAGAATCGACAGATAACACTTAGACATGTTCAGGTTTTCACACAAGATGCAGAGAGGTGAACTTCCGTAGAATAACGCTGTAGCTGTACATATTCTCACCTCCTGGGACACAAACGTGCTGCAACTGCTTTACGAACGGACACCTGGTTTCCCAAAGGCAAAAAATAATTGCTTCTGTATCTTCCCTGCGGCCAAGCCTGGCTGGCTAGCGTTTGTCCATATTTTTAGAGACTCTTGTGGGAATACATGCTGTAGAGTCACTCACAGATTCCACTCCAACTCTGGAGCACCGAACGGAGTCGGCGGGTGCATTCTAACACCATGACCACAATCCTCGTGGGTAAACCCAACACGCGCGTCTCCAGCGCAGAGCACGGAGATTACCGGAACATATTTAATACAACTCGCTCAAGTCATCCCCAACAGAGCACTGAACGCCGCATAACAACCTCCTGATTCGGAGTGAAGGAAAAATGTATAGGCCACCAGAACCAGGAATGGATACTGTCACTGTCGCTCTACTTGCGCCCCATGACAGTAAGTTTATAGCCGGCTCTTAAATAGAATTTGGGCTACAGAGAACGAAATAATTCGTGAAATTACAACTTACCTGAGACTTGTCTGCCGCCTGAACAGACGACGTGAAAAGGAAAAGCAGCAGCACACAACAGCCCAGCGAGAGCGCGAGCATGCTTCCCACAGCAACAACCAGCAGCGCGCGGCTGTCCACTTCGCAACGTCGTGCCCAATTAGAGCTCCGGGCAACGAGGAAAGTTGGCAAAAGCAAGTTGGCGAACGCTTTTACGCAGTTGGCCGTTTTGACAGCCAATAACAAGGACGCGTGCGGCTGTATATTCAAAAACGATCTTGCAGCAAGGACATCCTTCGGCTATGCAAAATTTGCCCGACTGATATTATATGCCCGTTATATCGTTCTGGACATAAGTATCATACACAACCGCGCAGAAAAATACTCCAGCTTCCCCTTGAGTTTTTCCCGTCCAGACGTCTTCACTGAGCGCCTTGATGTTTAGATCAGATTTCAAATGTAGGATATTCCTTCTTTTATTTCCCTTTCGAAGTCAGCTGACCTACACGTTTGAATCGTTCGCAGACTTCCCGACTCCAGTCATCAAAGTCTCCTTGCCATTTCTATTTCTTCAGTCCCCCACCCACCCAAGGGTAGCCCCCGAACTTACTCATAATCTGTTTCTTGAATTGGGACTTCCATTATATTTATATATAACACTGATATTTCCATATATTAATATACAATAGTTATACACGAGACACCACATCTAAATTCTAACGTCACACTTTCAGATACACCTAAGAAGCACCCTCCTTGACTGTTTACGTTTTATTCACTGGAAATGGCTTCGAGACTCTGCTTTTTCAATGATAGACTCGAAAAAGTATTACGTAAAGTTGGCTTAGCATTTGCATAGGCTCCTACAATGCGGCTACTTCGTGCATATCGACACACTTATCAGGATAATTTCAGAACTCTGAGGAATACATGACCGTTTTAGAATGTTGATTGTGTACTGAAAATATGCGCAACGTTCTGGAAATATGCCCTTTGTGAGGTTCAGCATTCATTCATTTCAGTGGGCATTTTGCATTCATGAAATTAATTGTATGGTTCCCCCTCAGTGTTACAAAAAACAGAAAACCATTCTCGAGCGCCCTCATGTGGATGCACTTCGTGCTTCTTTCGCATCTAATTTGCTGCACATAAACATCACACTAGTATTTACACTGTTCCTACAGAAAAAAGCAGCTCAGCAGAAACTATAAATATACAGCAGATATCCCACATTGTACTTGAGAATGGCTAGCATTAAAACAACCGATTTGTTTATTTCATTAATTGGATGAGCACACACAGAAAACAACCAAACAAGTGATATTTTATAAGGAAATTTTATGTTGTGCACGTGAAATTCATTTTTCATTAAGAGACAGAAGGCTGTTTTGTAGTTGCCAGTACAGCAGATAAGGTTTGATATTATAAAGAGTACAAAAAAAAAAAAACAATTCCAAAGTTCAATACTTTGTAACCTTGCGGAAAAAAGAGAACAAGCTTTTGGTCCAAGTTTTCTCAATTTTGGGTCCCTCCCCCAAGAGCTTCCCCCGCCCCCCCCTTCACTCCCCATTTACAAAACATCACACATTCATTTCAAAGCATCTCATTTACTCCATTATTAACCTTGACTTTCAATTCCCCCACTGGATTTTTTTCCCTCCATTTTCTGAACATGGTGACAGAATAGAATATATATAGATTATGAACTGAAAATCGATTGCATAGATCAGACAGTAATTTCCTTATATTATTAAGACATAATGGAATGTTTAATAAGAATGTCACCCCTTTCGCACCCACACGCACTCCGCTCACCTTACAGAGAGATGGAGACACAGAGAAGGATGAGAAACAGGCAGGGTCGTAAAGCCCCCCAAAACACACGCAGGCACATGATTAGTACTCCTCTGATTTCGCCATTTCTGTTGGATTCACTTTACAGAGGTTTTTTTTTCTTCTTCTTCTTTTCAATTATGACATTGTTCAATGACATTTTGTTTTAAACTCTCACAAGGCTTTAAAAGAAAAAACGGGTCCAAATGGAGACTCAAACTCTATCTACGGTACTGGGCGCGCTGTGAAAGTGTGCTTTTTCTTTTTTCCTTGATTTGATAAAAGGACGACTCGTCCTCTGAAGCTCTGGAGGCCTGCAAACCGTAATGTACTCATTTATTTTTGTGTAAATTGGAAAAATAAGTATGTACAGCACTGAACCTGTTAACGCACATTTGCTGGAGGGGGGGAAATAAAACAAATGCTAAAAAAAGAAAGGAAAAAGAAAAGGTTGAGGTTAGATATCCGAGTTCCGCTTTTTTTTCCAGCAAAATGGGTTAAGAGGATCCATGTTATTTTTTTATTTATTTCTCTGTTTAAACCAATCCTTCTATATAGCTCTCTCCGTGCTCCTGACTGCACACATCTCTATATGCCCCCCCACCCCTTTGAAGACCCCGCCCCCTCCCCCTTCCCTCCCAGCAAAAAAAATAAAATAAAACTAAAACAAAAAAGTAGCATCAATATAGCCTGTTCCCTCCTGTGAGAGGTAGGGGAGTAGGGACAGGACTCACACCTTGGAGCAGTCGGCATCCATTTCCCAGGATTCAACGCCTCTTCACACCCAATATGCAAATGAGCTAAACCACCAGCCAATGGCTCCACACACTCCCCTCCCCCCCCAGTCTCCACACCACCCAATCACAGCAGGCTAGCCAAAACTGAGGAGGGGTGCAGACTGCTCCGTGTGGCCCCCCTGGTCCCCCCCGACCCCCAGCCTGCGGCCGGCCCCGGCCCTTAGAGGTCACTTTCCCCGTAGAGCGCGGTGGAGAAGGACATGTAGTCCAGGGCCCCAGGTGCGGCATCGGGCCCCGTGAAGGGGGCCATGCGGGCGATGCAGTACTCCGCCTGGTCCGGGGGCAGCTCCCGCCTCAGCTCCTCCGCCGTGATGTAGTTCTGAGGGGTGGGGGGGGAGAGGGTCAGAGGTCATTCCACAGGAATATCAAAAGTTCAAACCGCGGCCTGTGTCTCAATTGAGCCGACATCTTCCCCAACTCTACTTCGTAAATTACATTACATTACATTACATTACATTACATTACAAGGCATTTAGCAGACTCTCTTATCCAGAGCGACTTACAACAAAGTGCAGAACGAACACAGTGAAGAGGACCCTAGAGGACAGTATGGCTCCGAGTCCTAGCGTGACCAAACAGATAGTACATAGTCTCCATCCCTTCTGTACCCCCTACCCACCACTGTCCTGTCATAAGGGCAGCCTGTCGCCTACTGGCTAAGGTGCTTGACTGGGACCTGAAAGGCTGGTGGTTCAAGCCCCAGTGAAGGTGCAATATGATCAGTGCAGCTGTTGGGCCCTTGAGCTTAACCCCTTAACATTGCTCCAGAGGGGATTAGCCCCCGGCTGAGTCTAATCCACTGTAAATCGCTTTGGAGAAAAGGTGTCAGCTGAATAACTGTAATGCAAGGTAATAATCCCCACCCCTTCTCTCCGGCTGGGCTCATCAGGAACACGCACTGAGACGCACAGGACATCAGAGACCCCCAGAAAGCCATACCGACGGGTTCAGAGTGTTTTCTTTATAGTTAGCATGTGATGTTGATGAACAAAGCCCATGCCATCCCGCAGGAAAGACACAGGGCCTCACAGATCAGACGGACATCTGCCTCAAGGCGTCTGAGGGCATTTAAGCCGCGTGACAGGACCAGTGTGTGGAAGGGTGCTTTACTCCTTGTTTTGTTAGTGACTTTCCAGCTGGCCTTAGTGACATTCCATACACTTTTACTTTTCTCAAGTAAAGTGTCTTCACAATACCTTTAATATACTATATTCTAGTTAGCCATTTATGCCGTTAAAATTGCACAAAACTGTGGTACTGCTACTTTATCGGATTACTCTACGAGGGTTCAAGTTTTTATCTACAGTATGTGATCACTCTAGGACATGGAACTGTACTTTCCTCTAGGGTTTCCAGCGCACTTGTCCCTGGTTATGATTTGCACTTTACTGTATGTCGCCCTGGGTGAATCACTGATGCAACGTATACCGCATCGACGTGAACTCAAGGTCACAGCCGCGACCCTCACCTTGTCTCCGGCCAGGATCTTGAAGGAGGCGATGACCTGGTCAGCCGTGTCGGTGTCGGTGGTCTCCCGGGACATGAAGTCGATGAAGGCCTGGAAGGTCACCGCTCCGCTGTTGTTGGGGTCAACGATGCCCATGATGCGCGCAAACTCTGCGTCGCCCTGGAAACCAGCGCAAGAGGTCAACCCTGCACAAGACGTGTGTGTGTGTGTGTGTGTGTGTGTGTATGTGTGTATGTGTGTGTGTGTGTGTGTGTGTGTGTGGGCTTTCTGAAGACTAACGCCAGTGGCTATAATCTCTCAAATACAACAGTAAGTGCATTTACACTAAACTTACCCACTATGGTGCATACGTTTGCCCAAATACGAATGGCTAAAAATGACTGCCATTTCGTGTGGAATTACGCTGTACGTACAGATAAACATCCCAAGTCTTGTAGCTGTAGTTAAGAATGGCTGAGAAACAGGTAAGTGTGAGTAATTACGTGGCTGAGGGTGCGTGTTTGAGAATGGTGAATGTGAACCCTAGCCCAGTTCACACAGCACACACAGCTCTACAGTACAACCAGAGTGAGGGGTGAGGCTGTCACACTCTGTGCACGTGCAGGGGAGAGTGAGTGCAGGCAGGCAGTTACCAGAGCAGCAGGCAGAGAGAGAGAGAGACAGAGAGAGAGAGAGAGACAGAGAGAGACAGGGGGCAGAAAGGAGATGAAAGCGTACCAAGCTATATCCGGTGGAAATGAGCAGAGCGCGGAAATCGTCACTGTCCATCATCCCTGTGCGCTTCTGTCCCAGAGGAAGGGAGGGAGAGAAGGAGGGAAGGAGGGAGGGAGGGAGGGAGGGAGAGCGCATGGAAAGGACGGAAAGGAGGATGGAGTCAAGGGTGGGATGGAGAGAGAGAGTAAAGAAAGTGGTGCATGAGGAGGGATAGGAGAGGAGGTAAAGATTGGTGGAGGGAGGAAGAAGGGCAGGTGGAGAAAGGGAAAATAAAGGGATGGAAAAGAGTTGGTGAGGAGGAAGAGCAGGAGGAGGAGACAGGCGGAGGAAAGATGGCGGTGAGCAGAGGCGGACCGGGAGATGGAGAGAACGACAGATATGCACGGCAAGGAGGAATGCGGGGGGCAGGAAGGGAGGAAGGAGAAAAGCAGAGCCGTTAGAAAGGCAGGTCACAGGAGCAGCCGAAAGGCAGAATGCGCAGACCCCCTCCAGGCAGCAGAAGCAGGAATACACCGACCCCCTCCGAGAAGAGGGGAAGCGTCTTCGTTGGCGGGCCCCTCTCCTGGTTCGGTCCGTACCTGCTTGTTGTTCTCCACATCGTAGCCCAGGCTGATCAGGCAGGCCTTGAACTCCTCTGCCTGGAGGGCCCCGCTGTGATCCTGCCAACAGGCCCGGCCAATCGCAACGTATGCCACAGGGAGCCCCGGCCAATCGCGGACGCGGGAGGTGATGGTGGGAGAGTGAGGGGAGGTGCAGTGGTCATGGAGTCGCAGAGCGCGTGGAGGTGAAGGTGACCGTGGAGATATGGGGAGATACAGTTTGGGGGGGGGGGACAAATGCCATGGATGTTAGACAATGCCAAGGTGGGAAATGGGGACACTGGCGATGACACTTGGTATTATGGTGACACCCAATCAGGAGGAAGTGACACAACAATGTCTCCACTTCTTCGCAGACAAAATGGAGTCAGGTTTCTGACAAAATGTGTGTCTCTGCTCCCCAAATCTGTTAGCACGCAGCCAATCAGATGGTACAAATGCAAATGCCACTTCCCCCCTCGCTGCTATGTCCAATTCAAATTCTCCCCGTGGCATGGACCAATAGCTACAGAGCTCCAGCTTGGTGACAGAACGGAGACTGAGGTGAGGAGGATACGGGGGGGGGGGGGGGCTGAGTTGTGAATGAGTGAGAGACAGCGTGGGCTCCACACCCCGCCAGCTCCAGGCTAACATGGCAACAACTACTAACATCACCACAGCAAATTATGATGCTCATTGAAAAATAACTGCAAACAAATAAGGGATTCGATAAAGGCCGATTTAGACCATTTTCGTAAGGGCTCCAGTCATTTCTCTCAGTATGAATGAAAAATAGAACTGCCAGATATTCTTGTTATCATATTCATTATGAGTGTGCGTGGTTCGCCCCGCCCCGTGGCCCTGACCTTGTCGAAGTGGTTGAAGGAGGTGCGGTACTCGTGGAGCTGCTCCTGGCTGATGCCCTTGGCGTCCCGTGTGAGGATCTGGTTCTCAATCTCGTTGATGGTGCGGGCGATGGTGGTGAGGAGCTGCTCCCAGCCCACCCGCAGGTGCTGATAACACAGAGAGAGAGAGGGAGGAAGGGAGGGAGGGAGAGAGAGGGAGGGAGGGAGGGAGGGAGAGAGAGAGTGGGAGAGAAGGAGGGAGAGGGAGAGAAAAAGTTAGGGGCAGCCATACAGCCAGACAATACAGGAAAGAACACTGCAGTTGCATAAGACAGAGACTGTGCACAGACACAGACACAGACACAGACACAGACACAGACACAGACACAGACACAGACACAGACACAGACACAGACACAGACACAGACACAGACACACTTCAGCATACCTCCATAGTGTAGGAGGTGTATTTGTTGTCGAAGATCAGGGCCTCCTGGATCTGCTGGTTCTCTGCCTCCAGCTGGTCGATGTTGGGCTTGTACTCGATAATGCTCTGCTCGTACTCTCTCAGATTGGTCAGCTGGTCCTCCAGGGTCCCGTTCATCTCGATCGATATCCGCCCAATCTCCTACACACACACACACACACACACACACACTTTAATCCACCGAGACCACTGTCAAACATAACGAGGCTCCTCAAAATTACCTCCATGTTGGGATGTCTTAGACCTCGCACCTACTCACTGTCAACGTCCATACACATAATTTGACACAGACTGCAATATTAAAATATCAAGACAAAACATACCTCTGATGTTCTTGGGACAAAAGGTGAAGGTAAAGAACAACAACTAGCTACTCAAAGTAACAGACGATTCACTACATAAAACTACAAATGGCTAATTAAAGTAACAAACACTAGCCACTAAATTAAAAACGAAAACTTGCTACTCAAAGTACAAAACTACGATAGCTGGGCCGACCGGTGAAGGTCAGAGTGCTTGGTCTTTCCCCCCCGATAGAGTAACACACAGAGGAAGGGAGGTTTAGCGCTGCACTCGACAGGCACCGTCTCTGACCTCCATCTTGTTCTGTATCCAGGGCCCCACGACGTTGGCCTGGGTGGCGAACTGGCGGCGCAGGTGGTCATTCGACTGTTGCCGCGCCAACTCCTCCTGCAGGGCTTGGTCGCGCTGCGGCACCAGCTGCTGCACCTATGGGCAGACCAGCAGGGGGCGCAAGAGTCACAAACAGCCGGCACACCTCGGCTGACAGTGCGAGAGCCGCAGTAAAGTCAGTGGAAACCGGCATGAATTTAACATCATTTGAATTTTTCATGGCTGCCAATGGTAAGGTGACAAACGGAGTGCAGAGAGAAGCGCACTCACTCTCACACACACACACACACACACACACACACCTTGTCCCACTTGGTGTCGATGCTCTCAGGCGTTATGGCGGTGTAGGGGTTGTTTCCGCTCAACTTGATGCTGTTGTAGTCGGCGATCTTCTGCACCTCGGCCTGGATGGCCTGAATGGACTCCCGCTCCTTGTCGGCATCCGGGAGGGTGGATTTGAACTGCTCGTGGGCTGTGATCAGGCCCTGAGGGGATGAGGGGGGGGGGGGAGAGGTCAGGGGTCAAAGGTCATAGACATGACCAATTATGAGTATGCGCCGATGAAAATGACTGGACACAGTTCTTGGGGGAAAATGGCGCACAAAAATCTGTAAGAAAGGCTGGAAAGAAGCAGCGCTGTGCGGCAGGCCCGCTCCCTCACCTCGATCTCCTCGATGTTGTGCACGATGAACATGTCCTGCAGATCCTCCATGGCCCCTTCCATCCAGTTGTTGAAGGGCGCCGCCCTCTTGGCGTACTCCAGGTACAGCTCGTCGATGGACTCCAGCTGCTTCTCTGTCCTCTGTGGGGGACAGACAGCAAGGCAGGCTGGCAGTGAACAGACAGCAGGGTAAAACAGTCCCATGATGCCCCAGGAAGGGCGATGTGGGAATATGGTAATGTGCAAAGTGCCTGAGCGCCTCAGTGTTTATGTGTGAGTGAGTGAGTGAGTGAGTGTGTGTGCGTGCGCGTACCTCCAGATTTTCCCTGCGGCTCTGGGTCAGAGACCCCAGGGCGTCCCACTGCTCACAGATCTTCTGGCAGCGGGCGTTCACGCTGGGGGAGTCGTAGTAATCCAGCTCACTGAGGACAGAGAGACTCAGTCAGTACCTCAGTCAGTACCTCAGTCCTTAGTCTGTACCTCAGTCTGGCTCATTTCATCCTCTCTCCAGCCTCTTCTTTCCCAACAGCCACACTGAACCCCAATTTCATCTTACACCCCTCTTTCTGCTTCCCCCCCTCTTCTTCCTCCATGCTTCCACTTTGCACCCAAACTCCCTCTCCCTCTCCCTCTCCCTTCCCTCTTCCTCCCTTCCTCCCTCTCCCTCTCCCTCTCCCTCTCCCTCTCCCTCTCCCTCTCCCTCTCCCTCTCCCTCTCTCACTTGAGCTCCTGGGCGATGGCGGCGATCTGCTCCACTCTGTCCTGGTGCGCGGCCAGGTCGCTCTCGAAGGCCTCGTGCTTCTTCAGGAGGGCCTTGACCTCGGAGAGCGAGGCCGTCTCATAGTCCTTCTGCGTCAGCATCTCCTCTTTACCTACAGAGAAACGCAGGACAGGGGTCAGAGCCCGGGGGGGGGGGGGGGGCGTCCGGACAGAGCAACACAGGGAGAGAGCAGGAGAGAGACAGAGACAGAGAGGCACAGAGAGAGAACGGAACAGAGAGCAGGAGAGAGACAGAGAGGAACAGAGAGAGAGAGCAGGAGAGAGAGAGAGGAAGAGAGAGAGAGCAGGAGAGAGCATGAGGGAGAGAGAGAGAGGGAGAGTGAGGGACAGAAAGGGCACACAGTTGTGAAAGACACAAACAGGGAGTATATCAGGAAGGAGGCTCCCTGTAGTCAGGGTCACATAAGAAGGCCAGCAAAAATGTGCAAGAGGGCAATGAAGAAAGGGGGAGAGCAGTCGAGAGCCAGGGAAGGTGAGAGGGGGCAGGGGGGAAAGACGAACTGAAATAAACAGAGACTCAGAGAGGGGTACCGTCGGTCCAGGACTCGTGGATGGTGGCTTTCTGACGGAACTTCTCGGCCAGGTGGTCCAGCCGCTCCAGACGGCGGATCTCGTTCAGCAGCCACTCCTCGTAGCCCTTCTCCGCCCCCTCCAGGTTGTGCCACGCCCCGTTAATGTCCTGCAGAAGGGGGGGGGGGGGGGGTGTCAATCATCAGCATCCACCAATGGCTGCCCAGACCCCACAGGGCCAACTATTCTCACAAACCTTGTTTATGCATTTCAGTGCTTTATTCATCACAGCAGAGGGGCGGGGGTTCACTCACCGACACCATGCGGCCCTCGGAGGGCATGAAAGCAGGCCGGTTGCTGAGCCTCAGCTTGGTCTGCAGGGTGTTGAAGTTGATCTCCAGCTGGCACTTCTCCTGCACTTTGGGGGGCTTGTGCACCCGCCTGTAGTCCCTGAAGTCCTCCAGCTTCTGCTGCATCTGCACCATGGTCTTCTCCGGGGCGCGGTTCTCCAGCCACGGCACGGTGCGCCGGATCCACTCCAGCAGCTGGGCACGGGAACCGGGGGGGAGGGAGGGAGGGAGAGAGTGGGGGGGGTGGAGGGACAGAGAGGGAGAGAGAGTGGGAGAGGGAGAGAGAGGGAGAGAGAGTGGGGGGGAAGGGACAGAGAGGGAGAGAAAGAGAGAGCTTTATTGCTTACTCTTGTTTTTTTTATTCTTGCCATTTGTGTTGCTTTTTGTATTTTATTTTTGTACTGTACAGTGCTTAATGTGGGGAAAAACAAATGTATTATTATTGGAGGGTTGGAGGGTGGGAGAGAGACGCACATTGTGCATATATAGATGCTATGGCAACAGTGACCTTGGTTTCTTTGAAAGTGCCACTGAATTGAACTAGTGATGCACGTTGACAATAAAACGGAGCAAGAGAGGCTGACAGACACACAGCTGGGTACTCACATCGCTGGCCAGCTTCTCGTAGTCCTCCATCAGGTGCTCATTCTCCTGGTTGACCGCCAGCACCTTGCAGATCCGATTGGCTGCTGTCTCAGCCTATCACAGACAAGAGCCGTCAGCACACAGGAAAAAAACACTGTAGGGAGTGAAACTCTGCTCAAAATGCTGTGTGTGAATTAGCTTTGCAGGGTGCTCCTAAAGCTGCCAAGTACTCAAAGATTCATCAAGAACTTTTGATGAAACAATGTGACTGAAATCTGATCATCAGTAGCACCGTATTGGATCTATACCATGGCACAGCAATGACCAGTCACATGCCCTGCATCTCAGACCGACTGAAGCTCCTCCTACGTCTGAAAGAACCGCTAGAACACAACCCTCGAGCTGACGAACTGAAAGACTTTGCGCCCAGCTCACACTCAGAAGCTGAGAGACTGAACACCCAGCTCACACTCACTAGCTGAGAGACTGAACACCCAGCTCACACTCACAAGCTGAGAGACTGAACACCCAGCTCACACTCACAAGCTGAGAGACTGAACACACAGCTCAAACTCACAAGCTGAGAGACTGAACACCCAGCTCAAACTCACAAGCTGAGAGACTGAACACCCAGCTCACACTCACTAGCAGAGAGACTGAACACCCAGCTCACACTCACTAGCAGAGAGACTGAACACCCAGCCCACACTCACAGGCTGAGAGACTGAACACCCAGCCCACACTCACAGGCTGAGAGACTGAACACCCAGCCCACACTCACAGGCTGAGAGACTGAACACCGAGCTCACACTCACAACACAAACTGAGCTGTCACAAAGTCTCCCACACAAATCCGCTTCCCTTTCAGACTTACTAACAAACGTTACACCCCCATCCATGCTGATTTGGTTTAATCCAACTGAAGAAACTCTCTCCCTGGAGTGAGGTGGTCCATTCCCTGAGCTCCAGGGGGCAGGAGACTCCCTCAAAGGGAGGAAAGATGAAAAGAGCAGGAGAAAGGGGTGGATGTGGACAGAATAAAAGGGGACAGGTTCAGACAGAAATCATTTGGATTTGGTACAGAAAGCACGGGGTCGATAGAGAAACGAAGGGATCAATGGATGAATAGAGCAGGGACTGGTACAAAAAGGACAGTGGGGGTGGCTAAATCACAGGGTTATGAGAGAAAGTGTGATTGGTACAGAAAGAGCAGACTGCGGGTTAAATGGGGTAGCCTCATTGGGCAGTGTGCATCAGCCCTGACAACATGGCCGATGACAACCGTGCTCCAAACAAAGGTAGCGTTTGCGTAAGCACTGACCAATCAAATCGAGCGCAGTGACTCTGTAGCTCAGAGAGCAGAAAGAGCTCTCATTGGCTAAGAGGCCGCACTCTGGCCGCTGCTGGAGCCGGATTGGGTGCTCATCACTGCTGAGTCACCGTCAGCAGGGGGCCAGAGTACGAGGCGGGCCAAACACGGCGGGACCACACAGGGCCATGAGGGGGCCATCAGGGAAGGAGAGGAGGAAGTGACAGAGAAAGTGACAGAGAGAAATAGAGGGGGGAGAGAGATGAAAACTGACAGAGGAGAACCAAACTGACAGGAGCACAGCGCTGCAACAACTGCAAGGATGACCACCGAGTGCTACCTGTCAACGGCTGAAGAAATACAGGACCCGACCTGACGGCCCTTGAAAATAGGAAATGGGCTAAGGTTTGAGATATGAGCCTGCCAGTGGCCCACAGAAGCTGATGCAGAATTAACTACTGAAAGGTGAAGGCAGGTGTGCCCAGGCTCCCAGCTGATGTGTTAATAAGAGCTTCCCCACACAACAGCACTCCACAGTGCGGCTAACGTGCTACGCTAACGTGCTAAGTGCCCTGCCACACTCACACCAACCCTGTGCCTACTGAACAGACCACTGATCACACAGCTCAGCCACTGTGCACAGCCGTGTACACACGCATGCACAAGTACACACACACACTCTCTTTCACACAAACACACTCACATACACAGACACACACTCTCTCTCTCTCTCTCACACACACAAACACAAACAGACAGACACACACAAGCTTGCACGCAAACGCATGCACAGGCACACACACTCTCGCACACACACAGGTTGCGCAGTCTAAACACCACCCTTTCTGCACACAGGGCAGTATGCAGGGTAAACTCCAGCTCAGGTTAGTCTCAGTGGTGCGTGCAGCTGGGAGAAAACATGCTTCCTGCAAACTGCACACAAACACAAACTCATTCAGTACCGCTTGGTCCAGCTCATCTGGGGTTCCCTACGGACCAAACTACCGCTGCAATACAGAGACATCAGGAGCCCGATTACCTTTACCTAGCCTGCACAAACACACTTATTTCACACACAGCAATAAACAGTACAGGAACATGAGAGCAGCATCATGTAATACGCAGCAACAGTGAGGGAACAGCGATGCGAGAGGGTTTCTGAGGGGGGAATGAAAGCAGGAAGCAGAACACCTTCACCCCCCCTTCCCCACCCATAACCCACACCGGCGTGCCCTGCCAAAGGTCAGAGGTGAGAGGTGAGAGGTGAAAGGCCGAGCTCACCTTCTGCGCACCCGAGAAGGCGTGATAGAAGCAGGACACATAGGTCATGATGGCCTTCTCGTCAGGCCGCAGCGTGCCCACGATGTCTGCGGAGGCCGGGCGGGAGAGCGAGAGAGCGAGGGAGCGGGAGGGAGGGAGGGAGGGAGGGAGGGAGAGGGGGAGAGAGAGAAGAGAGAAAGCGGTGAAGCCAAGCTGCCCCTTCACCCTGCGGGGGGACGGGGACGGGACTCCCTGGGCCCAAGCGCCCTTTCGTGGGGGGGTTGGGGGTGGTTCAGGGGGAGGAGCCTCTGGAGGATGGTGATGGGTCAGAGAGGCCCCGCCTCCAGGGGGGAGTGGCCCGGCCGTGAGCAGTGCTGCGGGGTGGGGTCAGGGCCCGCCTCCGCCCACCGGACACGCCCTCACACACCACTCCTGGCCAATGGGGCCCACTGCAGGGCTGGGAGGGCCATTCCGTCGGTCTCCACAGAAACGAAACGAAACCTCCCTCCCTACTGTGATGGAACCTCCTATTCTGCAGTTTGATAATTTTTTTTTAAATGTTCGTGAAAGCCAAATTCAAATTCCTGCTTTCATTAACAAATAGCGGAAGCCGCTTTAAGCCGTCAGAAGCCGCGGCTCCCTTTAAAGGGCTCGTTCGTTGGCGTGTGACGGCGCCTGGCGTGTAACCACAGCGTTGTCAGCGGTCTGCGTTTGAAACGGTTGTTCCCCCCGGGACCGGCTCCCATCAACAACATCCTAATGAATAAACACCGTAACGAGACGGAGCGCTGGCACCGCGTTCGCCCGGCCGCGTACGGCAGGGCAGGGGGCCAGATCCCTGCTGGGACTGCAGAACAGCCTGCCAGCAAACAACTTTTTAAACCCCGTCTACATCTGAGAGAGAATGACTTTTTAAATCCCTGTCTACGACAGAGAGGACGACTTTCTAAATCCGTCTACGCCTGCGATAACACAATTTTTTTAATCTCCGTCTACGTCTGAGAGAGAATGACTATGTCTAGGTCTGCGATAAACCCCTCACATTGTAATGTAGAACTAGCTTTCCTAACATTTACAGGTAGAGTCTGAATGACGAATGGATCCGACCGCATGGCGAAAACTGAGATTTGTAAGAATGGGGTTTGTGAGTCCCCTGGGTCTTTTCTGTGTAACTCTTTCTGTGCTTTGTCCTAGGGAAATAAAACAATAATATAGGTGAGGCTGTATCCAAGGGCCCGGGTAGAACCCAGAACCCTAAATGTAGAGGAGGGAGGTTGCGCTCCTTTGACCGATTGGGTTGATAGTGCAGGGCTAACGTGGCACAGGTGGTGGTGGTGAGGCAGGGGTCCGGTGGGGGAGGGGGGCCATGGGCCGGGCCCCCAGCAGCCCACCCCGATGCTGGAGGAGAAAGCCATGCTGGAGAGCGGGAGAGGGTGGGATGGGAGGCCCAGGGGCCAGGGGGGGGGCGGGGGTACCTTCTGGGCTCCAGAGAAGGCATGGTAGAAACTGGACACATAGGTCATTATGGCTTTCTCATCCGGGCGGGCAGTGTTCACAATGTCTGCAGGGAAACCACAGTTACGCACACACACACAGGACACACGGACGTGCTCGGAGACAGACGTGCGGACGGCGGAAAGGAAAGCGCGTACACAGAGACCGAACCGTACAGAGCCTCTTAAGCACCAACTCACAACTGACCTGTGTGTGCGTGCCTGTGGAGGTGCGGGTGAGCATAAACGGTAAATGATAAATTGTTGGCATTTATATAGCGCCTTTGCACAATTCATGCTTCTCATTCACCTCACATTATAGTGTGAGGGGGGTGTGCGTGCGTGCATGCGTGCGTGCGAGTAGGTGTGTAGGGGTTCTGTTAGAAGTTTCAATTTGTGTTTGGGCCCACAGGTGAAGGTGTGTTCAGTGTCGTGTATACTTGGCTGCTGTGTTGTAAATATGGAACATAACTGATATCTGTTCTGCACTAGTTACAGGGGAGAGAAGATCCATTTGGGACACAAGATGAGAACTCTGTACACATATATACAATAGACAAACACAAACACACACACATGCATACATACATACACAAACATACACACAAGTACTGCACCACTAAAGAAAACTGACATGCCATGACACTTGTCTTTATACACAGTCAGGGTCCAAAGGTCACACACTGAGCCCACAGCACACACAGAGTGGCTCACTCCGGCCAGACAGACAGACACTGACACACTGGACAGACGGGGAGAAGGAGAGGAGAGGGCCACAGCAGCACACAGACGGGGAATGACGTTGGCTCGTGTACCTTCTGCGTCCAACATCTTGGGGATGTCCAGGTACTTCTCTGCCACCTCAAAGGCATTGTTCAGGTTAGTCACAGGATCATCCTGCAGCAGAGACAACAGCCAGACCCATCAAGCCCTGCTCTGCACTGGGCCTTCAGATCACAGTACAGTCACCTTCACTGTGGCTCACACAGGCTGTTCTTCAGGTGTGTATGTGTGAGAGAGAGGGCATGTGCTTGAATGCGTGTATAAATTAGTTAACGTGAGTTTACACTCCGCTCCTGTGTCTGTGTATGTGTGTATGCATCTGTGAGATGTCCATATATGCGTGTGAGTGTGTGTGAGTGTGTGTGAGACAGAGAGAGACAGAGAGAGACAGAGAGAGACAGAGAGGGACAGAGAGGGACAGAGAGGGACAGAGAGACAGAGAGACAGAGGGACAGAGGGACAGAGGGACAGAGACACAGAGACACAGAGACACAGAGAGAGACAGAGAGAGACAGAGAGAGAGAGATGGGCATGTGCTTGAATGCGTGCCCACGAGTGTGTCTGTGAGCAGATATGTTCGTGCATGATCTAACCTTTCTCAGTTTCTCATAGTCGATGAGTTCGGGCCGGTGTCTGTGGATCAGAGCGTTGAAGGCCAGACCATCCTTCCAGCTGAGAGAGAGAGACACACACACACACACACACACACACACACACACACACACACACACACAGACGGACATGAGCGTGCGACATGTTCCAGCCCTGAACACAGAACAGGAAGCTGCTCAGTGTGTAACAGCTTAAGCTCAGCACTGGTTGCGGGAACACAGCTGCACCAGAGCAGATTTATTACTGGAAAAAGATCCGGCTTACTTTATGCGCACAGCCAGGAATGCGCACACTATAACCACACGCACACATCCATCAGGATCCACTGACTCCATGGCACAGACACCCACGGTCAGTACTGCTGGAGTCTCTCTGGCCTGTTTGTCCAGAGATCACACTCACCTGGTGCATCAGGTTTAAATCAGTCTGTCAATTAGAGGGGTGGAAACACCAGCAGCAGTACTGGCCCTGGGGGCATGTTCCACGGCATTCCCACCAGCTGCATATACACTGAACAGCCAGGAGGGGGCAGTGTTTCCAGTTGAAAATGTCCTCCTTTTGAGAACTGCAGGCCTGGCCTGTGTGTGTGTGTGTGTATGTGTGTGAGTGGGTTGGTAATAAAGATGGAGCTTCCGGCAGTTAAAAAAAAAAACCACAGAGTGACCCCTGCATAGGGCCCAGAGCCTGTTCGACTCTCTCACAACAGGCTGCCAGGGAAACGGCTCGTCAGAGCTGGGAATTTAGATTACAGCCCTGTATTCCACAGCGTCCTGCCCCGGACAGGCTCTGATTGGCTCTGGCGTTGCCGAGTGATGGTACTGTACCTGATGTGGAAGTTCTGCACGTTGACGTTCTTGTAAGGAGCAGTTTTTCTCTGACACCACAGCAGCAATCCCTCCTTCGCAGAGGTCTCTGTAGAGAGAGGGAGAGAGGGAGAGGGAGAGGGAGAGAGGGGGGAGAGAGGGAGAGATAGGGAGAGATAGGGAGATATGACATTGTTTGTCACCCTTTTCTTAGTTGGCGTTCGCAGCATGCACTGAGGGGGTTAATGCACTGAATACAGGCTGAAGGGGCAGACATGCCCCCTCCTGAGAGATTGCAAGCGACCCTACACAGGCACTCAAGGTGTCCTTTAAGGACAAATCAGATACACCTGTTCAAACTGTCAGTGGCAACTAATATTTATTATAACCACATACATCTTATGTCTAAATTGCCATATTCTTATAAAGTTCCAGATCATACCTTTTTGAAACTCTACTTCTTTGCCCTGAAAAACGTACATGACATCAGGAGTTTCACCAACATCTCATAAACAAACACAACGGCTTTGCAAGGAACTATCGGAGCTTGAGGCAATAATGCAAATATACCTTTTTGTATTAAACAGGAATGGAGACTACATTTGGAATAATTTGCTTATATTAGTGTATGTATTATCTGCCGATAGCAAAAACTAAATTTGACATTTCTGGGTGAATGTTGCTTTTAAAGAATGGCACCAATTTGCCATTTGATAGATTCTAAAAAGTCAGATTATTTTATTAAAGTGACGCAGGTCACTTGTTTATAACTGGACAGCTAGTTGTTATGGGAGCGTGTGTGTGTGTGTGTGTGTGTGTGTGTGTGTGTGTGTGTGTGTAGGCTCTAGCAGATCAGTGAGAGTGTTTGCGTGCATGTGTGTGCATATTCACGATTGCGCAAGGGAGAAGGTGGGTGTGGGTGTGCGTGTGCGTGTGCGTGTGCGTGTGAGAGAGAGAGTGAGTGCATTTGCATGCATGTATATGTGTGCAGTGTGCTCATTGAAGTTTGCCCCAAGGTGAACGTGTCGCGTAGAGACGACGTGTGTGTATGCGTGGGGGAGAGAGACAGTCTATCTGTGGGCACCCTGTTCCAAATATAGACACCTAGACCTTATCTTCTGCATGGAAGAGCTCATACACCGCATCTTAACACAGCACCCCGCACCACGGCATAGCAGCCTGAGTGCTTACAGCTAACGTAGGGAACGTATCAGCTAAAACTACTCATTTTCTCTGCTATTACCCAAACAGCAGGAGCAAAGTGTCGACCATACTGAAGACAAAAGCACCCTGCCACATTTTACATTCAATAATCTATCCCTTCAGTGCATTAAAAACCAGTTTAAGAATTCCACCCGAGTCGGGAAAAAAAAAAAACAGCCCAGGGGAGAAACGAACACCAGGAACAAAATAAAAAGTTTCCAAGGAATAGAGCCAAAAATTAATTTAAGATATTCTGGAACAAAAACATGATGTAAAACGTCAATCAGCCAGTTCATGCTGTTTCTGTTATTTCCACAACTAAAACATTTAACAAAGACCACTCACAGATTATTATTCATGAGACATCCATTGTGTTATGACGAACAGCTGTTCAACAACTGCCTTTAACGAAGATCACAGCTGCTTGTCTACCCTGAAGGCCTGCTTGTTTCCTAGCAAGTTGCTAATAGCAACATAGTCCTAAAGGCAAACCTTACCTGCCTTTACCATTACAGCATTATGGGCACCCAGGATTTTGCATCTTCTGCATTACGCTCAATTTATGTTTTACACATTAAAGGTAAAAAATGGAAGCCTTGCAGCTGCTAACATTGAAATATGGATTCTGAATTAAGTAATACTTGTTATCATGGGAGCTGTTCAGATTCCACTCACTCTGCCAGCAAATGTCTATTTTTTTTCCTTTTGCCTTTTTGATTTATTTATTTTTTTATACACAGAGTTTCAGAATGCAATGGGAAGCAATTGATCACTGCTAAACTATAAATAAAAAAAACACTTTAGCATTTTAATCCTGTGCCAAAACAAAAAGCCAAAGCAGGTTGTCATGGCAGTTGTGAATTTTTAATGGATTTCACTCCAAGATTATGGCGGCTAAACAACGTTACGATGTTGAGATCACCAACACAAACTAAAATTCTAATATATTTTTAACATACCATTGCTTTATTTTAAGCAGATATGTAGGTGCCAAAACACAAGTAGTAGGCACAGAAAATGTGTGGAAAATACTATAAGTGTGAACATCACAAGGGAAGTTTGCTGCACACTCGTGTCAAAGCAGGACAGAGCCAGAGCCTATAGCACCTCATCGCACAACAGTGACCCCTGCAGGCTCGTCTATGGAACAGCACGTGACGGCGCCTTCCTCCTACCCCCGTCCGTGCCTCGGAGGCGAACACACGCCTGTCTGCGCTCCCCCGAACGGACAACACAGGCGGGAATCAGCGCTCCAATGGGAGCGCGGCTGCCCGTTCTGCCCCGGTAACAGGACACTCACCCTCCACGGAGATGTCCTGGATGGCGAAGCGGAGGATGATGGTCCAGATCATGCCCAGGGTCATCTTGGCGTTTCCGTCGACGATTTCTGAGAAGAGACAGAAACAGTCAGCCCACAGTCACACCACCTCCCTGTTAGCAGCCGCGGCGGGGTCTGTACGCAACTGCCCTGCGGCTCTTCTGGGGGACACCCTGCTACACAGTTAGCACAGCCGTATTGCTGAAAGGCTACTGGGAAGACGCGTGTGAAGTGTCCGCACCTGGACTCTAGCGTACGGAATGGACGTTCAGTAGGGGTGTAATGGTACATTCATACCGAACCGGTCGGCACGCAACTTTCAGTGGCACACGCTGCGAACTAAACAACTGCTGTCTTGCTTCCAAGCACATCAAAAATGCCTAAGTTCTCCCCCCCTGACTTGGTATTAATGGCCCTCATTTAATTCAGCAAGATTTTACAGACAGTGACTGGGAACTACACTAAACTAAATGCAATTTCACATTTCAGCATTTCATTATTTTTGTACCAAAAATGTCCCAAATCTGATGCACGAACCAAAGTGAGATTTTATTTTTTATTGAATTGAATTCACCTCTCTCTGCTGCCCTCAGACTAACACATCGAGGCATTCCCAGCCCCAGGAAACAAAAACAACTGCATGACAGCCAGACCTTAAAGCACAAATAAACAAACACACATTCTGTTCACGGTTTCCACACAGTGTAAAATGTGTTGAGTGTTGGTTTGTGTCTGTGAATAAGTGCTTTGTCCTCCTTTAGACCAGTATCTGATGGTTATTGACTGTGCTCACAGAGGCCTAGGGCCCTGCAGAAAGGACAGCAGGGTGTGGGAGGCAGGGAGCCGGGCAAGGGACTGGAAGTAAAGGCGAGAGCTCCATGCTGGCTCTCGAACCCTCACCCTGCAGGAGCCCTCTACAGTCCTGACAGGAACGCAGTGGCATTGCCTCCCTTCATTCACAATCACAGCTACAGTTTGAATGGTAGCAGCCATCCGGTCTTTCTCCTCCGCGTCTGTCCCCAAAATGCCCGTGAGTCATGCAATTCTGCCAGTGGAATTTCCGCTGTGCCACCTGATCACAACTACAAGACCCAGCATGCATCTGTGGCGAGAGCCCTGCAGACCGACCCGAACGGGAGGCCGGATTCTCTGGCCCTTTGTGATTCAATGCGGAAAGGCAGGTTTTGATCAAAAGGTGGTTTCCATGGAGACTGTGGCAGGAAGTGCTAGACAGGACGTGCCCCTCCTTATGCATGGGACTCCTGGAGTGAGTCTTACTTTCACCCTCCAAAGCACCATTCAGCCTATAACTATCTTTGTCATCTGGATACATTAATTAACGTACATTGGAAAATATAGCAAGCAATTGGTGGACTGCAGTCAATTTCACATGCAACTAAAAATGTGATTCTTTTTTTTTTTTTTACCAGTTTTTGGAAAACACATGGTTTGACTGACTTGTTGCCTTTCTCTGCATGTTGGTGACACATGAGAATTACTCAACTGAGCAGCCGCTGGTGAGAAACGCTCTGACAGCGGGTGAGAAATCACACCTTAGCTTCAGAAAGCAGAGATAACCGCAGATGTGAAAAAGCAACTGACAAACACCACTGACCTGCAGTTAGGTGCAGTTTCAATCTTACTCTCTCTGCTGCTTCCTTTGCATCGAACACATGACGCTAACAATGTCTGGATGAATTTTCAACTGAAAACTCATGACGATGAAGATAAAGAGCAGGACAAAGGCTAAGCCATGTGTAAGCTGTGCAACATGGAGGGGAAACACTACTGAATCGGAATCACGTCAAATCAGGAAATCAGTGACGATACTGAGCCCTACGCTTCGGCCTGCATCTGTAGCTCTTCCTCCTGGGTCACATTCTCACTCTGCTGCTGTGTGTCAGTTTCACAGCGTGTTTCAGAAGCTGGAGGAGAGGTTCAGTCATGCAGAGAGAGAGAGAGAAAGGGGGTGTAGAGCAGGGACTGTTTCTCATGATCACACACCGGAAAGAGACCTGAGCGGACACTTACTGCTCTCTGATTTAAAGCCTCTTTACAGGACCTGCCATCAAACATACAGTCCCACACCTTCTAATCAGCGTGGGAATGTGTATGAGTGTGTGTGCGTGTGTGTGTGCGCATGCATATATGTGTGTGTGTGAGTGTGTGTGTGTGCATGCATATGTGTGTGTGTGTGTGTGTGTGTGTGTGTGTGAGTGTGAGTGTGAGTGTGAGTGTGAGTGTGAGTGTGAGTGTGTGTGTGAGTGTGTGTGTGTGTGTGTGTGTGTGAGAGTGTGTGTGAGTGAGTGTGTGTGAGTGTGTGTGAGTGTGTGTGAGTGTGTGTGAAAACAGGACCGGGCTGTGAGTAGCCAGCAGAGAGATGGGACCCAGTGTGTATGCGTGTGTGTGCTTGGGAGAATGCGTGTGTGCGTGCCGTGTGTTTGCGTTCAGACAGGACACTGACCCTCAGCACCGATGGACACCAGCTTGACTCCCTTGCTGGCGATGAAGTCCAGGGCTTTGTTGACGTTGTTGATCTTGTGGACTCTCATCTTGCCTCTCTCTGGCTTGGGTAACCTCTCCCCTGCAATCACACACACACCCACACACACACACACTTAGCCTCCTGTGACCACCTCACATGTTTCCCACTATAATACCAAAGCCCAAGATGGCAATTAAACTCCCAAAACATTCCTGAGCAGAGAAGGCCAGCCGACTAAGATCAAAGGGCCAGTATTTCCCTTACCCACAATTCACTGGGGTTCACTTTATTAGCCACGTACATCACGCACAATGATCACAGACAAATGACCTAACACAGTAATTCCATGTTAAACCTCAGAACTATAGCCAATTAGTGAAAACCCATTTGTGCCCCTTTCCAGCATTTTTCTACATTTAGCGGCATGATTGCTGCAGGTTCTCCTTAAATCTACTGAACCACCAGTTTGAGACACACCCACTGACATCTCATTCAACGGACGTACAGGATTGGGACGGGTTCCCCCCTCTGCTGCACTGATTGGACTCGACCGGGCCAATGAGGCACAGTCATCTGCGAGCCTCTCCCCGTGCAGAGCAGCGCGTGTGCAGAGGAGCTGGAGTCGCACGCTAGCTGACCTAGCAGCAACGGCGGCGGTCATGCTAACCACGTCGCCACGGCGACGGGGAGAGGCGGATCCGCTTACCCGAGATGACCTCCAGCAGCAGCATGAGCTTCAGCCCATCTCTGAAGTCCTCCTCGATGTTCTCGATCTGCGTGCCTGCCTTACGCAGGTGGGAATTGCACCAGGCTGTGAACGTCTGCGCAGAGAAGGAGAGAGGGGGAGAGAAAGAGGAAGAGGGCCGGTCAGAGACAAACAACCATTCTGGAAAATGCCTGAATAAACGGAGCCACCTCCCACACACAGACACACACAGACACACACAGACACACACAGACACACACAGACACACACAGACACACACAGACACACACACACAGAATGGAGTCAGAGGTCAGACAGGAGCATGATGGGACAAAGCAGCTCCCAGAGGATCAAGGGAAATGAACAAAGGCAGGTTGACATTTCCCACCCAGTCTGTGAACCTTTATGAGAGGATCAAATCAGGGACTTATAGGTGGGCCTTTGAAGAAGGTCACACCCCCAAACCTCCAAAGGCTTCAGCGCTCCAACAGCAGCGCCCTCTACAGGGGCACAAGGGAACCGCAGGTCCTGCTGCAGACAGTTTGAACAGTGCGTGTTGTGTGCTTGTGCGTACACTCACGTCAGCCTGCATTAGTGGAGACGGGGGCTGCTGGAGTCCCTGACGCTGACCGTGCCCTTCACTCCCTGCTCCTACTCCTTCGACCGCCAAAATATTCCACTGCACGTGCCCGCCCCCCCCCCCCCCCACCGCCCCACCGCCCCACCGCCCCATGCCCTCATCTCCATGGCAACGTTGTTCTCCGGTGTGCCTCTCCCAGTCTCTTCACCCCTCCTGACCTCTTGTTTCCCCTGCTGAGCAAGCGGCAAATACACTCTGCCCCCAGTACCCCCCTCCCCCCCCAGGCCTGGGGCAGCCACTCATCTGCCCCAGAGTGAAAACATTATGACTGGACACTGGGCAGTGGGCCTGGCTCTCCGCTCCCATCCCAACGCACAAAGACCCCATTCACCCGGCCGGTGCGCATAATAACCCCCCCCCGCCGTCACTCAGACGCACGCCTCGCCCCTTCTTCTGCCCTAGAGCAAAACGAGGACGGCTGGGTGCGCCCGGGGGAACAGGTGGTCGAGGCGAGGAGCGTCCAGCACTTCGTCACGGAGCAGAATGGGAGCAGTGCGGTCGAGAAACGCGCGAGAGAGAGGGCAGTGTAAAAGCCACTCTCTTCGCCTGCTGTTCTGAGAAAAACAGACACTTTCAGGCCGCAAGGCCGTGAGAAGATGCAGCCCTGCTGAACAGTCACACCATCAGCCAGCTACTTCCTGTAGTCTAACAGTGGTAAAGCAGACCTTTAACCTATCAGCCAGCTACTTCCTGTAGTCTTACAGTGGCGAAGTGTGACGAATGGCATGCGCAGGATAAAGTCCACTAGGAAACACCCATTTGATTTCACATCGTAAACTGGGTTGTGTCACACCTGTGACGGTGTGGAATTTGTCAGTGCAGTTTCAACTGCCGTTTGTCTTTCTGGAATGCCAAAACTCTAATGAGGTGCAGCCCAGTTCATTACGGCGGAGGAGACGGAGCGGAGCGGTTGCTGGAAACGACGGCGGCAGTTTTATCCGGCTTCCGGACCAACGGCGGACACTTCCTCATGAGCGGGAGCGTAACCTTGACGACCTCCGTGGCGGAGGGCTAATTTAGAGCAGGGCCTCGGTTAGGGGCCGGCTGAGTTACCGCTCCCGGTGCTCAGGGCCCCAGGTGTCCCGGCACACAGTGTACCGCCAGCCATCAGGCTCCCCGGAGAGAGCGCAACGGCAACGCCAAGTTGTGCCTATGGGCAGCCTGCCTGTAGCCTAGCGGCCGAGGTACATGACTGGGACCCAGAAGGGTGGTGGTTCAAGCCCCGGAGTAGCCACAATAAGATCCGCACAGCTGTTGGGCCTTTGAGCAAGACCATTAACCATGTGTAGCTCCTGGGGGGGGGGGGTTGTCCCCTGCTTAGTTGTCCCCTGCTTAGTCTAATCATTGATTTGGATAAAGTGTCTGGGCTGCAGGCCCGCCTGAACGGGAGCAGTGCTGGGTGTGGGTGCAGTGTGCGGGAACGCTCTCTGGGGAGGGCTGCTCTGACCTGTGAGTTCGGTGCTCTTTATTTCACTTTCACAGCACAATATAATACACAGGACAGAGTGCAGTGCCGGTGTGATAACAGTGCAGTACAACCACTCTTGGTCTCTAAATGACCAAAGGCTTGTTAATTCAGTCTCTCTCTCTCTCTGTCTCTCTCTCTCTGTCTCTCTCTCTGTCTCTCTCTCTCTCTCTCTCTCTCTCTCTCTCTCTGTCTCTGTCTCTGTCTCTGTCTCTGTCTCTGTCTCTGTCTCTGTCTCTGTCTCTGTCTCTGTCTCTGTCTCTGTCTCTGTCTCTCTCTCTCTCGGTCTCTCTCTCTCTCTACCACTCCCTCTCTGGGAACGCAGAGTAGGAACCGCCCACACCCCTACCTCCTCCGCACACACATCAATGCAGGGCGTGTTGCTTCTCCTAAAATACGTACATGCTCGTTCGTGGTTATGTCACATGGGACATATCACCCAATTAAAGAGGGCAGTGCATGTGCCGACAAATCGGCATGCCCACGCTCTACACAAAGACACATTATTTTAACACACCCAACACTGAGCACATGCGCACACACACAGGAGCGTGGCAACACCTGGGCAGACTTAGCGAGACTTGCGTGGACACACATACACAATGAACGCACATACGCATGCACGCACACACACGCAGTCACACATTCCACAGATGGTTTTTGTTGAGGTGTGTCACTCTTGCCTCTGGGTTTGGCACTAGCGTACTCTCTACACCCTCTCACTAGCCGACAATCTTACACACGGTCACTTTTAGCTTCTCTCCGTGTTTAACCGGGACGGTAACACGGAAGAGCTCCGCTCCCCGGCCCAGTGAAAGCGGGCAGTTCGGCGCACTCAAAGCCACTTTTCCGGTCTGGTGACCGGCCCCCCGTCCCTCACCCCCCGCGATCAGGGAGAGCTCGCTCTCCCACCTCCTCACCGCCCCCCGAGGGCTCCCTTCGCTTTCACCAGCCCTCCATTTCCCCTGCTGCTTTCCCACCTCCATTTCAAGCACCAAAAAACTGGAGCGCACTACAGCGGCGTTAAGCCGTTTGCGGGCATTTTGTACCGAGCTCTCCGCCAAAACTGGGCAGGCAGCCGGGCAACGCGAGCGACAGTGGGTGTTAACAAGCCTCGGGACAATTAGGCACACACTTTCTCGCGCTAGCTGCAGCACACGCGAGGGCCATTTCCACCCCGCCGACGGGAGAGTTGGGTTTCCAGCGGTGGGTGTGAACGGCACAAGCACGGCTTTTTCACAGGGTGTTAAAAACGGTTGGGCCGTTGCGCTGTGTGGGAGTGTTTGCAGCGCGCTGTGAGCGCGGGGAGCAGATCCGCACATGTACGAGCAGGTAGAGGCTTTAGCATGGGAGCGGCGGCACAACCCAAACAGTGCAGAGGGGGCCACGCCCGTGCCCCGGGCCTGCGTGCCGCGGAGCTGCAGCCAATGAGCGAGGCTTCGGCAGCAGACAAGGCCTCGGCGCCCCCACAGAAACTAACGCCGCGATAGGCCACACCGTCGTGCGATTCAGTGATTACAACCAATCGCGAGAGATTTTTTCCACAACCCGCCTCAGCCGCTGGGACAAGGGGCGCTGCGGACTGTTCCCGTCCCACAGCGAAGTTTCCCAACTTCACACCGCTGCAACCTCGCCCCAAAGCCAAGCCGTCCTCAGGCTGGCCGGCACGTTTAACCTGTGTGAAATACCACAGACCTACAGGGGTGGGGCACTCTGCTGCTGCCAGAATTAAATGTAGGTTACCAGCGCGTACCTTGATCAAGGTTACACCTGCATGTTGTCGGCTACACTGCCCTCGGTAAACTGCTACGCCCCCTGTGTGTCACATGACGACACTAGTCGTCACCGCATAGAAAGCAAAGAACACCTCTTTTCGCTTCGAAGGGTCGAGACCATGACATGAAAGCAGCCTGTAGCATAGTGGCTAAGGTACACGACTGGGACCTGAAAGGTTGGTGGGTCTTTGAGCGAGGCCCTTAAACCCAACAGCGCTCCCCGGTTGAAAGGAGCAGTGGAGAGCCACTGTGCAAACTAACTAGGCTGGGTCAAATGTAGAGGACAAATTACCCCACGGGGGTTCGATAAAGTATTTCTTCTTCTAAGGTACTACAAAACGCAGCTCCACCTTCGTCATTACCCCCAGCCCGGCGGTCGCAGACACTGCGCTGGTTCCCAGAGCAGCCTTACTGGGGAGCAAGCGCAAGCGCAGCCAGCGGCTCCAACCGCAAGCCCCAGAGCGGGAGCCGACCGGTACAAGCCGGCCGGAGAGCGAAGTCAGCAGGGGCTGAAGGTCGCTCTGGAGCGGTGCGAAAGGGCCACACGGGAGGGCAGGGTAGTGAGGGGGGGCCAGGACAGGGCCAGCACAGGGCCAGCACAGGGCCAGCACAGGGCCAGCACAGGGCCAGCACAGGGCCAGCACGTAGGAGCAGCAGCCTCACAAACAGGGAGCCACCGGCCCTGCAACATAAGCAGTGAGTGCAGCTCAGCAGGGGAGGAGCAGCCAGGAGGGGGGGGGCATATGTAATACTGGTCAGAGGTGAGGGGTACTGAACGAGAGTGGAAAAGTGGAAAAAGAGGAAAAGGAGGGAGAGGGGGTGATAGAGAGAGAGAGAGAAGGAAAGGACAGAGGGAGGTTGTTGGTGAAAGGGCCCGGTTATGGGGCATTTCTGCTGTTCCGGACACTCAGAGAAACAGGAAAGGGAGGAGGCGTGGGTCTGCTTTGGGAATGGCAGACTACCTAGTGCCGCCACCCTCCCATGAGTCAGGGCACTGGCCAAGACAAGGGCACCTATTCTTAGACACGACTTAGCCCTGCTACTCAACACACGCCCCACGGAGAGCCCTGTGAGACACACACACACACACACACAGAGACAGGCACACACACACACGGACTCACTCCCACTCAGCTGGATGTGGACGTGCGGAGTGGAACTCTCCTTAAAGAGCAGCTCAGAAGCCGGTTCCTGGCCCAGATCAAACACACGGCTCCAAACACAAACTCACAATGTTCCCCTGCAGAGAGACAAGACTGTGTGTTCCAGAAGCCACAGGACCCTGCAGCAGTTCCCAGAACCGCCCAATCGCCACCCTCCCTTCCCCGGGCTCCCCTCCCCTCCCCTCCCCGCGAGTGTGCTGTCTGCGCAGCGTGAACAATGGCCGCGGCCAGAGAGGATTGTGGGATTGCGGCGGGGCAGGCGCGCGGCGCTGGCAGAGTGAGGGCTGGCTCTGCAGCGCGGCAGGAATGCGGAACCTCCTGGCACCGGGCGGGCAGCATCGACCACGCTCACGCAAGCCTAAACAAACACGGCTCCGCTAAAACGCTTGAAGGTCGTCTCGGTCTGTTTTCTACAGCTCGCCTCGTCTTGGGGCTGAACTCTCCAATGGAGGGGGGCCGGTAATGGGGGGGGGGGGGGGGGGTAGGCTAGTTAAGATGAGTAAGGGTTAAGATGCTGGAGTCATTTCCGTTTGTTTAATCCTACACTCGAATTCCTTCCTACACACGGCGTCACCGGCCGCTGCTTCTCCCCTCCCGCCGAGCTCTGCGCTCGACTGGTCAGGCCTGGACACGTGACCCCGGCGAACACAAACGAGCCGAGTGACGCCAAAACGGTGACGCCGCATTTCTGGAAACCGCCGGCAAATAAAAGCAGGCCGGCTCCAGGTGCCTGAACGCAGGACTCCCCGGGCACTCGCACAAGAGGTGAAACCAGAGCCTAATATTTACGCTCGGCAGTCACGGCCATACATTTGAATGAGCAATTATTCCAAATTGCAAATCCCTGTTGATTCTGCTGGGTCTGGGTGTGGGCGCTGTGTGCGAGGCCTTTGCAGCAGAAAAACCCGGGTTTCGTTTCGGGCTGTTAACATTCGCGCCCAGTCTTCAAATAAGACCTATTCTGAGGCTCGAGTTCTCACCACATTCAAGCGTACAACACACTTTTTTCCTTCTTGTTTTACTACAGGGAACATGTGAAAGGGTGAAAAAGCGATGTGTGTGGGTGGCAGGTGGGGGGGGGGGGGCTGGTTTATTTCTGATAGAAGCCTCCAGCGGAGGGCTCTGTTTATTTACTGATTTATTTATGTGGCTTCCTGTCTTTGTCAGCGCGACCTGCTGAAGGCCGGATAAGGTTACTCAACCTGAGCACTGCGGAGTTAACCCTTTCGGCAGGCCGTTTGGATCATGTGACGCAGCTGGTGTCTGCAGACTTAACCCTTTCAGCACCCTGCCGGGGGTCCTGGAGCGGGTCGCCGTGTGGGGTTACCATCCCACCCTGCCGCCGGCCCTGTACCCACCCCCCCCGGCCTCATCATCCAGCCGGGTAGAGGAGCAGGAACGCCACGGGACCGTACGGTCTGTAGATGGGCCAAAACTTACACAGGGCTCACGCCCATGGATGTGTGCTTACACGCACTTAGAGGACGTTGTCAGATAAACATGGGGTATGCACAGTAAGCCTGACGCGGGCATCCGTAAACCAAAGGATTATCCGGACTTCTGGGTACTAGTAGTAGTAGTACTTGAGGTTCAGACATAACCTTTAAGGGCAGTTATATTGACAACACTCAAGCACAAGGACACACATTTATAGTTAGATATAGACATTTTGCTCCCTTAGGATCTTAGTCACCCATTTCAAACGGTGTCCACAGACCCACTTAGTGCATCAGCTACATTACATGACCGCCTATGAGACACCTTATACGACGGCGCAAGCAAAGGCATGCATCTGTGCACAGACTTATATTCGCTCTCACACACACCCCCCCTCCATGCACTGTTGTTCCAGTTTTAGACCGAGCCAGTGCACCATTGTCCTGACGGCGTGATTCCTTACGCTACCGATGCCCTCTAATCTCCCGAATCCATCCCAGAGTTCGGCCCTTTCCTCGGAAGACGAGAAACGGCGGTCGCGATACTCGCCATGCGTTCGCGGCGAAGCCTCGCTCGTAAAGCAGTCGAGCGGGGCGAACATCCTGTCCCTCTCCGCAGACATTAAACACAGCCCCCCGGAGCCAAGCTGCGGCATCACCGAGACTCTCGCAGAGACTGCAGCAGCTGCACAGGATCACCGGCATTGGCCTGGAGCATCTTACAGAAACACAATCCACACACTCCTTAAATCACCCAGCTAGAGGGAGCGAGAGAGAGAATGTATAAGGACCGCAAAGAATGCATGTAGAGAAGGGTGAGACAAACACACTAAATCTTCTGACAGAAACACGGAGCGAGAACATGCACACCAGATCCTGTGTGTGTGTAAAGGGACATCGGTAGTGGCGTAGTGCCAGGCCTCTTTGAGGGGACCCCCCCGAGTGTGTGTGTGTGTGTGTGTGTGTGTGTGTGGTGGAACTGCACTCATGCCTCTCTGGCACTGCCCGCGGGGGTGAGAGGAGGAGGGGGGGGGAGGGTGGAGGAGGGGGCTACCAGAAGAATGACCGCCATCCTGGTTTCAGTCAGAGAGAGATTTCTGGAATGCAGAAAATGTTCTTCCTCCTGCGTGCGAGACTGTGAGCGCGGAGATGGCGTTTTTGACGCTGGGGCCGGGTTCTGGCGGGATGCAGGCTCGGGGGAGGGGATCTGGGCTAACTGATTTCGGAGGCATCGCTCTCAACACACCGATCGCTTCGGTCCAAAAAAGGCACCAAACACACCAGCTATAACACAGCACACAACCGCCCGCGTTAACCAGCACAGCCCACAGAAACAGGAGGGGGCCAATGAGGATGTAGTTTGCAGCAGAGGTGTCCACATGCTCACGACGTCCGAGATAATTCTATATTCTAGATACTCTAGACCATTCGAGTCCGAGCGGACGTCCTGTCTTGTGAAAGAGAGAGAGGAAGTGGTGTGACCCGGTGAGCCCCCGGGCTGAAGGCCTACAGCCGGTTCAGACTCACACAGAACCAGAGAAGGGGAAGTGACCGAAGCAGATAAGCAATAAAGAACACAATCCCACAACGGGGAAAAAATATATACTCCAACTTCCTCAATCACAAGAAGCTGAACCCAGTACATGTAAACCAGAAAGGCTCCGTGCCCAGTCGGTTATAAGGAAACGGAGCAACTTGCGGTTATTTCGGTTCCCTTTATCAGACAAACCTTTAAACCCACCAGTTTCCAGTCAACGGCAGGGTGAAAGGTTAAAAGCGGCCGATTCTCGCAGCGCATCGCGGCGAGTAACAGGGCAGACGTGAAGCTGGTGAACCGGGCCCAGGCCTGTCCCAGTGCCTTTCAGTCCGGCCGGCTGGGAGTCAGTTTCACAGCAGCAGAGACCGGCACGCTACGCTGCAGCCTCTCTCTCTCTCTCCCTCTCTCCCGCTCTGTCTCTCGCACCCCAAAGCACGGCTCTGCTGAAGCTATCGCTTTACACGTCCCTTTCAGCGAGAGCCATAAAGCAACGTGAGGGGTGGACATTATGACAGCCATCTGGGTTCTGTTCCATAAACTGGGTGTGAAATCGATCTATTTTTTTTTTTTTTATAACAAAAGCTACTTAAAAGCCACGCAACACTGCCGGGCATGGTCAGAAATGCAGCAACGACGTAATAAAGGAGTCTTTAATCCCTGAGCAATATATAACAGAGGTCAGATCAAGCACCTCTGTTTTGGGGCTCATTACTCCGAGGCAAACGCATGTCCTGGACACCATCATAGTCCAGGACAGGGGTCAAGCAGGTGGCGCACCTGCGTTGAGCACCTGGTTGGTCGTACTGCGGTCTTGTGCAGGGTCCAGTGCTACAGGAACGTCGGTCTGAGCACCAGCATCAAGGAAGACCCGGTGACTTCAACTACAGAGTCAGACATGGCTCCTCTCCTTTTTGGAGACTTGGAGGGTTGGACGAGGGGTGGGGGTGAACGGTTTCCTCGCTCCGGAAAACACGGGCCGGGGGGCTGCGGGAGGAAACGCTGCTCTGCGGCGGACAGGGGGCCCGATCGCTCAGAGAACACGGCGGGAGCACACAGACTCAGGCCGCCAGGAAAGGAGATAAGAGGAGACAGACTAAATAAGCGACCGTTGTGGAGGTTGGGCTCGTTCCTACTTAACCGCACTGGAGCAAGGTCACCCCATATTCACAGCTCGGCTACTGTAAATCCTTATCCATAAATCACTAATTCAACACCAGCCAGACGAACGTGGGTGTACACGACTGTATTAAACACACACACAGGGTCCAAGTTTTTTTTGTTAGAAAAAACTTTATGTAACAAAAAAAAAAAAAAAAAAACAAGTTCAATAACCTATGAGGCCTATTCCACAAATTATTTCTGAAGTACATGTCAGAATTATCTTGCATTCTTATCAAAATTCTTAAAATAGCTCTCGAGGGCTTCGAACTTAAGATAAGAGCCCTCGTGCTCACCTCCCAGCCAATGGCTGAAACCCGAAAAGCAGCAGCAGGTCTGCATTACTCTGCAGAGGGAGCCGTCAGAAATGACCCACAGGGACCAGAGTTACACTGGGAGGCACCCACAGACCCGGGGCACTGCAGCACGCAAGCCGGGCTTAATGACAAGCCAAAACTGGAGGTCTGGTAATTAAAATTTATCAGACCAAGCCGGAACGAAACGGACATTTCAATCCTCGTCAACCTCGGGTAGGTCCGGTTACAAAGCAACCTAATCCCCGAGCATACTCTACAGTTAGCACGGACCTAGACAGGATATAGAATAAAGGAATTTAACTATGGATTAAACGAGAACAGCCTGGAGCCCTTTCATGTGAGGAGGCTACTGAACTAACAGCAGACAGGAAGGAGGAGAAGCCAGCATGAAACCAGAATGAACTTGCATTCCTCATGATGCGTCATGGCCAGTTGTGTCATGGCCAGATTTTTTACTTTATTGTTCTGAAAAATGAAATGCCCTGATGGTAGCCCAGCCTACACCTCCGACATCGACTTCCTGTGTCCGTGCTCAATGCCATGGCAACGGCGACCCTTTCAGGGGCACTGCGAGGACACTTTGATCGGCGGGCTTGACAGAGACGAGCGTGTCTTTCCGAATGAAAGACGTGGGAAATTCAGGTGTGAAAGCTCTCAATAGATACAGGCGGGTGGACGCGGATGTCCTGGTGTGGTGCGGGTTGCGGTCGTAACCTGCACACAGAAGGTGCATGCTCACTGCAGAATATTAAAGAGCAAATGCACTCGCATCCAGTGCAGAGATCCCTCCAGCTCGGATCCATGGTCAGCACCCCGATATGCAGGTACATTACAACCAGACTGAAGCTCTTTGGAGCAAAGTGATGTGTGCATTGGGGCGGCAGAAAAAGCAGAACACTTAGATCACTCAGATCACTCATCTCAGCAAAGGACTAAATGACAATTAAAGCTTGGCCCTCTAGTCGAGAGACCAACCACACTGGTGTGTGTGCACACGTGTGTGCGTGTGTGTGTGTGTGTGGGGGGGGGTCAGGGTGTTTGAACACACAAGCGAGTGAGAGGGGGCCTGAAGTGACACAGAGACACAATGGTAACGGGAAGCCCCTGAAATAGCTGTCCTCATTAAAGGCTTTGGTCACATGCAGTACTGAGGTCCCCTGACGGAGGTCTGGGGTATTTTTGGGGGGGGGGGGGGGGGAGGGGGGGGGTCACACCACAACCCTGAGCTGAAGGAACAGCGAGCAGTCCCTCTCTTTAAACTACTCGTTTCAGCCATGAGGGAGCCTGCAGAGTCTTTGTCAAAGGGCCTTTCAGCACAACCTTTTAAACCCAGTCTCCTGTGTCCATGCTCCGAAGGTGCCTGGGCTTCCATCTTTTCAAGGCTGCCTCTAGATGCGAAACCAGAGATAAGCCTCGCTCCCCGTCCAGCCAGCCATGCAGCGAGGACACCACGAGGCTTTTGCACCCCACTTGAGCACCTTTTGGCCTTTTAATAGTTCATGTGCACCATCAATCATGAATGTAGCAGGACCACGATTAAAGCAAAAGTGTAACCTCAAAATGACACGGCCCAGTTGATAAGCCGAGCAAATAGTTCCAAATTCTGGACCAACGGGCGTGTTAGCACATAATGCCCTAGTTTTTTTTTGGTTTTTTTTTAAGTTTCTTATAGTGTTTGGTAGAAATGGTGCACCGTGGTGCTGACACACATCCGCACAACGCCTTCGTCAGCACACTGCAGGAAGTTACCGGCAGATAAGGTCACAAGGCCAGCGGCCTGTTTGACAGCACCGTGTTGAAATTCCTCTCGCAAGCTGCAGTCAAAGGCTCTGGATTCTACCAGGCAGCCGAGAGGCGGACAGTGCCCTCCACTCTGTCCACCGCGAGCCCCCCCGGGCCATCTCGTTCTGCGCCCCTTCCGCTCGGCCGCTCCGGAGAGATCGGGAGCAGCCAGGCGGGCACGCAACGCTCGCATAACGTTCCCGCAACGCTCGCACGACGTTCCCGCAACGCTCGCACAACGTTCCCGCAACGCTCGCACAACGTTCCCGCAACGCTCGCACAACGTTCCCGCAAACACTGCAGAAGCTGGGCTATGGAAAGCAAAGCAATACTGTGGTGATGGTTGGAAGAATTAACATTCAAACTCGAACATATAGAATTTGCTTTTTCGTCTACTTTCATATCCCCCCCCCCCAAAAAAGACTGGGGTGTCACACCAGAGGCCTCCACATTTTGAGGATCAAGCCCGTGTACGAGCACAAGGCCCAGAACATAAGGGCATCTGACCGATGAAGAGATGCCGGGCCAGTGATCAGGGCGCTCAGATGCATCAGACACGGGGGCAATCCCAGAATGCACTCTGGTGTGGTAGTCCACTGTTCCGTCAGCCCTCATTCCTGGCATTCCAAGTGGGTCAGCGTGCTGCCGACACACCTCGCCTGCTCCACTTCTGTCACACGGCGCGTAACTCAAGACCGCCTTCAGTGTGGGTATCTACACAGCGCTCCGAAACCAGAGGGAATGCTATCCAACACAGCGCTCCGAAACCAGAGGGAATGCTACACAACACAGCGTTCCGTAACCAGAGGGAATGCTACACAACACAGCGTTCCGTAACCAGAGGGAATGCTACACAACACGGCGTTCCGTAACCAGAGGGAATGCTACACAACACAGCATTCTGAAACCAGAGGGAATGCTACACAACACAGCGTTCTGAAACCAGAGGGAATGCTACACAACACAGCGTACTGAAACCAGAGGGAATGCTATACAACATGGTGTTCCGTAGCCAGAGGGAATGCGACACAACATGGCGTTCCGTAGCCAGAGGGAATGCTACACAACATGGTGTTCCGTAGCCAGAGGGAATGCTGAAACCAAAGGGAATGTCATTTATAGTTTTGCGATTCATAAAGTATGGCTAATTTATTTTACATAAACATTTTTCAGCATGGCGGCATGGATAGTGCAGTGGGTAGCACTGCCGCCTCACAGCAAGGAGGTGTTTGCATGGGTTTCCTCCAGGTACTCCGGTTTCCTCCCACAGTCCAAAGACATGCAGGTTAGGCTGATTGGAGAGTCTAAATTGCCCATAGGTATGAGTGTGTGAGTGAATGGTGTGTGTGCCCTGCGATGGACTGGCGACCTGTCCAGGGTGTATTCCTGCCTTTCGCCCAATGTATGCTGGGATAGGCTCGAGCCCCCTGCGACCCTGTTCAGGATAAGCGGGTTAAAGATAATGGATGGATTTTTCAGCATGTTGTTACAATATTTAATAACGATGGGCATTATGTACATATACTGATCCCAACGCATCTCTTACTTTAGGTGTGATTCATCCGTGTGGGGGAATAACCAGCTCTACTGGTAAAGATTCCGTCAAAGTTTTCATTTCCCATTTGTCCAGTGGCCAGTTTCCCCATAAGAATTTGGATTTCGCAACATTTCATCAACTTTTCAAATAATTTGAACTAAAGCCAACAGGCACAACATAATCAGTTACAGAAATCAACGTATATAGAAACGGTTTCCCTCTTCAAAAAGGTGAAAATAAAGTCACAAAACGCGTGACCAAAAGAAACGCGGCAATGGAAATCATCTCGGGCTCTCTGTTTAACCCCGAGAGATTTGCACATTAATGGGACGGCGGAATTCTGGGAACGGCACGAGCTGTGCTCGATCGGAGACCTTCTGGGACGGGAGCGCAGGCCGAGAGAAGGAGAGGGGAAAAAGTGGTGGCGGAAGAACGGGAGGGAGGGAGGGAGAGGGAGAGGGAGAGAGAGAAAGAGAGAGAGAGAGAGAGAGAGGGCTGATGAAAGGAGGACAGAGACTGAGCTGAGACAATGCGCCCAAACGAGAAGGGCAGGCCGGCCCAGTCGGCAGCATTGTCGCCCTAACTGCCTCTTCCTGTCTCACGCTGCCTCTCGCTCTCTTCTCCTTATAAGGAAACGCACTCGGCTGACTGTCACTATGGCGATGATGCAATGGCCCACAAGGTGCACACCCCCCCCCCCCCCCCCACCTCCACGCGATTCAGAGAAGTCAACTCTGAGCACCTGCTAAGAGCCACACCCGAGTCACAGGCCAAGAAAAAAAAAAGTGTGAAGAAAGTACTTCCAATTGATACTAGTCTGATTCCACTTTGGGGGGGGGTTATCTATGGTGCCTGTTTGTTTGTTTAAAGGGATAAGGAATGTGTAATGCGACTCCCATCCACCAAGCAGGAAGTGTGCCTACAAATCAAATGCCTGAAAAGAAGGCACCGTGTAGTCATAGCAGCATGGCGACTGCCCTCAACTCCACAGTCATTCTGTAATCCTGCCACATGCCCACCCCCGACTACTGTCCCCCAACCCCAGACCTAACCCCCCCCCCCACTCAAGCAAGGGTCCTTTTACAGCCTCACATACAGAAAGTATCAATTAAACACCTTGTGTGGACGACGGGCACTCAAAGGGACTTCCCAGGGCCACTGAAAGATGAAAAAGCCAGCAGTACAGAACTGCATGCAACTGCTTTTGATCTGAACGAGGGTCAAAGAATGGGGGCTCCGTCCTGGAAGGCATGGTGGGTCAGCCTACAACCGAATTTACAACCGTGTGAGTCATCACGCAGAGTAACACCAGGGCTATAAAGGAAGTGAAGGGAGGAGGGGGCGGGGGGAAAAAGCAAAGACCGTTAAAAAAAGAAAAAAAGAAAAGAAACGTCGAGTCACTTGGGGAGTGTTATTTGTTCCTGTGCCTGCGTTCCAGGTCTGGACGACACCCTGCCCCCCCCCCCCCCTCCCCCTCCCCCTCCCCCCGCCACAAACATTCCAGAAAGAATCACAGACCAGCCCCCCACCCCTGCCCTATAGCCTGCCTGACAGAGAGAGAGAGAGACACACACACACAACACAACACAAAGCCATTACACAAGCAACGGTTGCCAAACTTGCCATTGAACAATGCAAGGACATACAGATTTTGCGCTAGGCACCAATACACACACACATACAGGCATGCTCACACAGCACAGCCATTTCACAAGTAACGATTACTAAACAGACCATTGTACAATCCAAAAACATCCCTCCATGAGCACACAATCTTGTGGGGACCTGTAGTCCTTCCTCCTCGTATACAGAAACACTACACCTTGGCACACAAGGGGAGGACCTTCTATTCAAAACCAGTCTGTCACTCTTCCCTCCTAGAGCAGCTTGTGCAACATCTGTTTTGGAGTTTGGGCAGGGGAAGGGTGGGGGGGGGGGGTGTTCAAAACACTCATCTAATGTGGTGTGGAGCATCCCAGACCTCAGCCTTCAGAAGTCTTGGTGGTGTGTGGGAATCGCTTGTAATGGACTCCCAGAAAGAAGTGGGGCGAGCTCTCCACCACTTACGCGATCCGCACAACTGGCAAAAGCTCTCATGGGAGGGGAGGGGAGCTTAACCCTGCTAATATGACGTTTCAGGCGATGTTCCAGACACGCTTTAAGAATGTGGTAATGCCGTTTGGGGCGGGGCGGGGGTTTGTTCGTGCCAAATGCCCGTCTCGGGATGATGGTGCAGAGGCAGGAGGGATAGGGGAAGGGGGTAGGGGTCTCATACGAGCAGGTGGGGGGATTACAGGGCTTGCTGTGGATAATCCACTCTAGATGACTTCAATAACGCTGCACAGTCTGTCCTTCGATTGCTACAGCAGTGGCAGACCCTCGGTGCCCGCCAAGCCTCCATGGAAATGGGCCGAATAATAACAGAAACTATTTGTCCTATTTCACTGACGCTTTTATACAAAGCCACTTACAGTTGATTAGACAAAAGCGGGGACAATACCCCCTGGAGTATAATGTAGGGTTAAGGGCCTGATAGCTGTGAGGAATCTTGTTGCGACTACACCTGGTCTTGAACCACCAACCTTCTGGGTCCCAGTCATATACCGTGGCCACTAGGCTACAGGCTGCCCTGTGCATGTTCCTGTTAACAGGTCACCTTCAAGAGTTGCAGCAAGTTCTGCTTCAGACCGGTCTATGTCAAGCTGCAGAAGATTCAGGTTTGTGATCTAAGTTCAATGCAAGGGATGTAAAGGCAGCCATAGTCCAGGAGGACACATGACCAATGGTGGAACTCAGCCATCCTGTCCAACACCCTTTTCTTGATTTGAGCACTTCCTGTCCAGTTGTAGCATATCAGGGACTACAGGATTCCTGAGAATTGACCCGTTTGTCTGTAGGTTGCATAACAGGTACGGCAAGTACGGGTAAGGTCTGAAATGCTGACAGGGGCCTTAAAAGCCACCTCTTCCACTATCTGAAAGCACCTTAGCTGAAGACACACACTGCTCAGATCGGGTGTCTGCAGAGTTGCCCAGTTTGAAAATGCAGATCAAATTGCTGGCCGCTGTCATCGGTCCGCATTGCGGGGCTTGTGGAGGAAACATCATTAGTTCTTGCACACAGAGCCCTTTGTTTACGACTTCTTTCATGAAATGTTGCCTTCGGGGGGGGGGGGGTGGGCTTTGGGTTTATTGGGAGAGATTGCCGACACCGATGTCTGCTCCCCTTCCCGTAGCTTCTGTGCGTGCGGATGAGTCAGGAGAGCCTGAGAGTCTGCGAGTCACAGAGGAAAAACTGACACCGGAAGAAACGCATGAAACGCTACCGAAACCACGAGGTGCAAAAAGCCTGCTCTGCGGAACTGCCGTCGCTTCAGTAAAAGGGCCTTGCACTAGCAGGGGCCAGTCCTGCATCGACGGGCTGAATGCGGGTAATGTTCCCAGGGTCATCTTTCATTTCTCCACGAGGCATCCTCTTCCTCCAGACCTCCCTTGCACAGAAAGCCGCTGGTACTGAGGCCCTTTTCAGTGCTCACACATCAAAAAAGAGAGAAACCACAGAAGCCATAGTGCCTTCCTTCCTTCCTCTGCATCTAATCTAGCAGGCTTGCTCCTCTCATGTCTCAGAGCCACCAATGCATTCCGTTCACTTCCTCAGCCCCCAACTGGGGGATGGCAGGGGCTGGGATTGGGGAGCTGGGATTGGGGAGCTGAGAGGGGGCCCGGTCCTGCTTGGTGATGTCCACAGCACAGCTTACCACATTGGGTGAGGACGCAACTGCATGAAGGCTCCTGCAGAGGGAAGTTTCCACAACCAAAGTAGAAAGCAGTCGCAAGTAAAGCCTTTTGGGGCTGCTTCTTTATCAGTGAACAGGCCAGGACACAAGTTTTACAAGATCAGCCACTGAGCATCCAGCCCACCGGCAGGTTTTCAACCGAAAGTAAACAGCGGTTTGACTTCACTAAGTTAGGAGCAATTTATCGTGAGATAATGTCACTCCTTTGAATGTCTTCTCAGGCAATAACAATGTGAGGTAGGAACTAACGGTTGTATAATTATTATTATTACACCCTTTCCACAATGCAGCCATTCTTGTCTTCAGGAAGCTAGACATACACAGCAGAGGTTGCACCAGTCTTAAAAATCTGCAGTCCGTCTGTATATCTGCTCAACTTTGACCCGTCTAATCCTCCTGTCCAGCAAGACTGCATGTCGGTTTAAACATCTGCTCATAAGCCTGTGGACATTATCCCCAGTTAACCCCAAATGAAACCTAGGCGTGATTAATCAAGTACAAATTTCCATTACTGGTGGATCACAGCCTGAGGATCTAACTATACGACCATTTCATCATCTCTTCTGAGCCTGGCTTGTTTTCCTTGGGGAAGAGACATAACGGACACATTATCTACAGAGAAAGTAGATCAGCATAATTCCCTAAACAAACATCTATTCTTTAGTCTGGGCTTGTGCAGACAAGAACCTAGTCTTTCACTGGGTGTACATTCAACATATAGCCTACAAAGAAATAACCATGGACACGTTAGCCCGGCAACTATCCTTAGTCATCACTGTTCCCGTTGGCGCCATGGTGAAGGTTTGAAGCTGAATCAGGGGGTCTGTAAACGCTCTGTGGGTTCATCCGGAGCAGAGGGAGTTCACCGCACCACTGGGGATTACACGTACATGCACTGGTTCATCTCACCCCTGGGGATTACACGTACATGCACTGGTGTGTGGAAAGTGCGGCTGAATGAGTTTCAATAGTCAGGGGAGCTCGAAGCTTACAATTACATTACAATTCTTAGATGTTCAATAACAACACAGACAGGCCAATTGTTTGGGAGAGAAAAAAAAAACAAAAAACTTGACACTTGACAGACCACCTGAAACACTTGAGACCAAGGTCACAGTTTGGGACTTACAAATGCTCTTGGACAGAGCACAGTACCATGGAGCACAAAGGTCAGTGAAAAGTGGCGTAAATAGTTGTGGAACGCAAGTGGTAAGTCAGGTAGCACTTTTAAAAGAGAGCGCAGCGACAGCTGCGTGAGGAAGCATGGGAAACACCCTGAGAAACTATGAGAAGCACGAAGCCCTGATAAGCCAAAATTTCAATACCAGAATTCCACAGTGGTTTCTGTAATGTTCCAGTATCGTTGACTGGGTCAAGCCCACTGGGAGAGGGGGGGGGGGAAGGGGGGGGATGGTCTGACAGCACTGTGACGCATTTCTCAGAGCTCAATCAGTCTGCATGCAGCGCACGAGGTCACTGCTGTCACCTCTACCCCGATGGAATCGCCCCCCGCAAAGGGTCCGAATACATAAAACTAAAAAACTACTGACTGAGACTTTTCCCCTATTCGTTTTCAGGTGGTGGTTCACACATGGATTTCCCTCATACAGAGAATGGCAGCAGAGTAGAAATACTGTAGTCATCTGGCCAAGGGAAGTAACGTGAAGATGGCGTAGTGGGTAGCAAAGATCACGGCAAAGTAAAGACCGCATTGTAGGGCATCTTTGCATTTACAGTTGTGCGACAGATGGGATGTGGTGAGGGTGGGGGTGGGGTTTGGGAGCAGCTATACATCTGGCCCTTTAATCGGGGTGGAATCCGCTTGCCCGCAAAGGAATGGAGGAATCCCTCACACACGGCCGCGATCCTCGTTAAAGAAGTGGCACAACACAAATGTCTCCTTCACTTAGAGACAGCGGCCATGGTCAACACTTAATACGAGGGGGCCCTGGACATGTCCATCCACCCAATCACCCACCGCACCGCCCCTCCATCTACATTTGCATCTGCTGGGACCAGGCCAGAGGAAAAGGCCCCAACCCAACCCAACCCAACATCCAGCTAGAATCTACCCAATTTAGATGTGCATTAGCAAGGGAAAAAGACGCTGGGGAGGGGAAGCAGTATGCGGGCCTGGGAGGGTTACTCATCCTGCGGTGATGTCACGCTTTTCTGCAGGAACTTCCGGTCAGTCAACAAAACCACCGCTAAATCAACAATGGCCGATTCCACGCGCACTAAGACTAGCAGTAAAAAGAGACGGGTCAAATCCTCTGCTGTTCCTCTTTCGTAGGAGCGAGTGAGTCACTGCGTGATCACTGCTGAAATCACAGCCATCAGCTACCGAATGGACATGCTCCAGCCACCAACCACCACCTCGGGTATGACGTCTGAAAACGTGCACATGAAGATGTGGACATGGAAGGGGTAATGATAAATGATTAACCGTGAATAGCAGGTTAATCATTTATCCGTGAAGTGTGACTTTTGCACCTCCTGACTGATTCAATTGAGAAATTAGTTTACAGATATCAATAAGTAGGTCAGTAAAATGCTTAAAAAAAAACAAAAAAAACATAAATATATACACACTGCAACTCAAAACTGTACATCATTGTCCACGTTTCCTCACTAATCCCACAAGACTATGCACCGAGTGCAAATTTAGAAGGCAAAATGAAAAAAGAAAAAGGAACACAAACATGAAAAATACAGTCTGCCTGCTGTCCTTGGCCTTTCGGCTGAGGCCCGGAGAGCACATTTCTGTGCTCATGCTCCTTGCACAGCCCTGGCTTGCTGGTCAGGAACCAAACCCAGCCTTTGGCAAATTACTGGGATGTGTCATTCAGGCCCAGAGGCACGGGCAAACACCAGATCAAATGCCCCACCCTCCTGACCCTTGATTGGTCACTCGACACTCAGCCACGTTGCCATGGAGCTGGAAAGGAAGTGAGGTCAGGTTGTATCAGATTCTAGCGGGGTGAAATCCACTTTGAAAGCACACAGGCCAGGCCTGGCCAAAATCTCATCCAGCAGCGACTCAACATGTTGACTCCAGACGTCGTCAGTTGCCTGAGGAGATCTGACAAAAACAGAGGGTTTTTTGCCCCAATTTGCTGGCAGTAATCCTTCGCTGAGGATGCCCTAAAACAAACTCTCACCCCCCCCCCCCCCCCTTCCAAAACCAGGAACAGCCTGTTTCCCACTTTTTCTTTGTAGGGTTTTTGGGAGAGAAAGTTGGCCAGTCGAGGAAAGTGCACACTGGTGAATGATTTAAACCACATGGCAAGTGGTGCTGGACACCGAAAAGGGGCAATTAGCCAAGGCGGGGGCAGTGGGGGGGGGGCGGGTACAGGGACTAGCGGTGTTTACGAGGGGGGTTCTCCAATAAACCCCGTCCCTTTGCCGCTTTATGATCAGGGAAGTGGGAGCGGGTTTGGGCGGTAAGGCCGCTAGCTTTGAACAAAGGAATGTAGATATCCGCTGAAGGACACTGAGCATACGATGGGAATTTGTAAGCCTGTTCCCATGGTTCCGCAGCCCAGACCGCTCGATTACTTGAGTGGATCAGTTATTAGACGCACTCGCAGGTCGCCGCACTTTCGACACGTACGGCAGCTGGCGAAACACTTGCTCCGAAAACCCGCCGGACTCGACTGGGAAGAGTGTTGCCCAACCGCGGGCGGCGGTAAGAGAAGTGCACCTCTTCTCACAGAAGTTGGAAAGAGAGGAACCAGTTGCGACACGCAGGGTTCGCGTCTCTCTTTTCTGACGGCGAGGTCCCGTTAAAAAAAAAGGAACAGAGGTCCCACCGCTAATAACCGCCAGCCCCTGTTATCACTGCGCACCCGTGGCGGATTCGCACAGGTCAACAAACAGCCAAAGTGCAAGTCTGATCATGCAGCGTGTCAGGGCGCTTCAGATGTGCGAATTCACAGCGAGGCGTTTCAGGCACGACACTGCACAAACTGTAATTATCTGCCTTCATTCAGATCAGAAAGGACATGAACGACCACAGCCCAGAGAAATGATGTAACAGACCAGCCCTGTTTTTGGGCTACTGCAACATCTAGAGAAATGCAGCGTGTTGATGAGAAAAGCAGACCGCCGGCTGGAAGGCGGAGAGACCCGCTCCTGCAAAAGGTCAGCTTTAGGTTGGCTTGCTCTTCTGGAAGGCTCCTGCAGTGAGGATTCAGTCTGCTCCTACCACGGCCGTCCAACAACAGACTCATCCTTGTGCTCCCTTCCAGCTCCGAGCAAATCTATTTAACGTTTTCATTTTACAATTTGGCTTTCAGAACTAATTAAGATTAAGCAATTTGCTTTAACGACAAATACAAAAGTAGGCCCCGTTAACAAATTTAAGCTGATCTCTGAAACATTGAGCCTGGACAGCGGCCATGTCACTGAAAGTTATCCACTTAAAGCGAGTCTGTTGGGTAGCCGACTACAGCCGTACACCATCCCGATCCACCGCGGGCGAGGGATCGAGCCACATCACTCTCTCCGCTGCGGTCCCTTCTCTATCAGTTACCATCTCTGCTTTCTACCCATTAGAATAAAGCAAAAAGCTCTTAGGAAATATACACTGTAGATGGTGGGTACATTTGTGGTTTTTCCCCTGAAGTCACCTGGATTATCGGTGCATGCATCTGCACCGGCCAAAAAAATTACTCGGTCACTTTCAATTTTTCACTGTGAGATCGACATCAGGGTGGGAGAGGGTGACGTTGGTAGGGGGTGGGGGGGGTGTCAGAGGTCAGAGGGCGAGGTCCAGATCGGTTCAGTCACCCCATCATCGCCGCATTTAAGGTTCTCGCAGCACAAATCAGAGCGCACTGGCAGTGGCCGGACTGCCATTACACCTTCAACCGAAAGGCATTTGGAACATGCGGCTCTCAAACATGACAATAACGTCAGGCATCTAAATAATCGCTGCATCTAAATAACCGCCACCGCATCTAAATCATCTACAAATAACTCCAGGCTGATTTATGGGCGTACAGGCTGTGACCGGCGTACGCTCACTACAGCGTCTAAAATTAACAGCCCCAGCATCTGTCTGAGGCCTGACGAAAGAGGGCCCGAAATGGCTACCATGCAGGCGTAGTCGCTGTAGACGTGCCCCATGCTTCTCACCTGCGCGAGAAGTAGACCGAGACCGTGCTCACAGCCGCCAAAAATATATTCTATACGAGTTCATCACAACGGGCGGTGGCTGACGACGTGTCTAACATGCGTGTGTGTGTGTGTATGTGTGTATGCACAGACACAGACACACAGACACACACACAGACACCAGTGGCCAGGCCTCTGACTCCATAGCGCTGACTGGCTAAATTCTCAGAGCGTGGTGGGAGGGTGGGAGGGAATGTTGTGTACTGAAAAGAAGCAGATTTTAATGCCCCAACCCCCCACCCCTGAAGGCCAAACCCTGAATGCAATTTCTCTGTTATGTGGAAAAACTCACTTCCCCCTCCAAACAAAAAATAATCCACCCCAACCCCCAGAAATGCCCTTCCCCCACTGTGCTGACACCACCGCACCTCAATGCACATTCCATTCTCAGAACTGCCTGTGAATGCTCAGAGCAGCAGGCCTGAACCATGAACACACACACACACACACAGACACACAGACACACAGACACACAGACACACAGACACACAGACACACAGACACACAGACACACAGACACAGACACAGACACATCCATTATTACACACACACACACACAGACACACACAGACACACACAGACACAGACACATCCATCCTTCCACACACACACCCCCACACACACACACACACACACACAGACACAGATACATCCATCCTTCCCCTCCACAAACACACACACACACACACACACACACACACACACACAAAAACACAGGTACACAGACACAGACACATCCATCCTTCCCCTCCACTGTGACCTACAATTGCTGACACAGTCAAACAGACACAAACTTGTGCCGGCATAACTCAAACACATAGGCCTAAATACACCATCAATGCCAACAATGGTAGTCTCCATAGGGATTTTTTTTTTGTTCAATGGCTCAAGCTATTCACGAGAGACCAAAGGAAACGGACCTGCCCCTGCTGCCACAGGCAATGACGGGTACCAGGCCAAACTGCCCGGGACAAAGCGCGGCGGCCGCCGCGGAGCGGGCTTAAAAGCCCCTCTCATGCCGCCTTGTGCTGCTCATGTGCACAATGGCACTTAGCCATCCTCGCCAAACACACACAATCACGCCCCTCCATTGGTCAGCCCCCCCCCCGCCACCCCCCGACCCCCTAACGCGGAACTTCCCACAACCATTTAAGTCCACATTCTCATTGGCCGCTCCCGCTGCCTGTCGAATGAGGAGCTGCAACAGAAAGACGGGGGGAGAAACAGACCGTGAAAAATTCCTCTGACACAAAAACACACAAACCGCATCCGCCTCCACTTCAAAAAAACATATAGTTTGGGGGGGGGAACCTTCCACATGCAGCAGTGGACAGGCCTGTGGCCCGTTCCCACCCCCCTGCACCAACCACATCTGCAGCCCTGCAATCCCTGTCAGTCAGCAAGGAAGGACAAAAAAAATAAATAATAATAATAATAATCATCATCATCATCACCCCCCCCCCCTCCAAAACCCACTCCTGCAGGCTATAATAAGCTTGAAACACAAGCTTTCCCCCAGAAAGCTCTGCGGTGAAGAGCACTGGGTTACATTCCAATCTCTCTCTCCCTGTCTCTCTCTCTCTTTCTCACTCTCTCGCTCAGAGCAGATCAGAGGTCTGGGAGAAAGGGAGGCGTTTTCAGGGCTGGCTTGTGCCACTGTCCCCACAAGCAGGGAGGGGTCCAGCACACCCCTGCAGGGCCTTCGTCAGGTGACACGAGCAGCCAGGAACCCTGAGCCTGTGACATCACTGGGCATCCTGTCCGCAGGTCCCCGTGAGCCCCACCCGCACAAACATCTGCCCAGTCAGACGGCACCCCTTCAACTCTGTCACAAACAACTGACCAATTAAGCTGCACCCCTTCAACTCTCAGTCACAAACAACTGACCAATCAAGCTGCACCCCTTCAACTCTCAGTCACAAACAACTGACCAATCAAGCTTCACCCCTTCAACTCTCAGTCACGAACAACTGACCAATCAAGCTGCACCCCTTCAACTCTGTCACATAAACAACTGACCAATCAGACTGCACCCCTTCAACTCTCAGTCACATAAACAACTGACCAATCAGACTGCACCCCTTCAACTCTGTCACATACACAAACAACTGACCAATCAAGCTGCACCCCTTCAACTCTCAGTCACATAAACAACTGACCAATCAAACTGCACCCCTTCAACTGTAACACCTGATGAGGTCGAGGAAAGGGTGAGATGTTGGCAGTGTTGCTCGAGAGCAAAAGGCCTTCCAATTATGGTCATTTAAATAAATCTTATATGATTCTATTATTCATAATGAACGAAAATGTTGCATTGACTGGAGTAGATCTTTGAACAGATGCATTGATCGAAATCGAGGCATCGTATTCCTATCACCCCTATTGTACAAACGCATCCTCATTTGGAGATGCTTATGAATTGAAACCGTTCTGCGCAACTCCACCTGCAGCATCTCAAATGACCTATATTGAGACGGACTAACTGCAGTGTAGTGGTGTGACTCAGCGCTCAGAGGCGAGCGCGTGAACACGCGAAGCTATTACAGTGCAGGTCTGCAGCAGACTGTCTCACAAAGTTTTGAATATTCATCTACGTACTCAAATGCTGTTTTATTGACTACTTGTCGACGCTCCCACAAACCCCATCGGCTATCGGTCTGCAATCATTGCAGGGCAGTGTGGGGATGGCGTTATTTGCATGAACACGGATCCGTTACGGGGCCGGTCACAGCAGGCGCGGCGCATGTGAGGAGGCCGCGGCGGAAACCGTCGCATCGCTGCATCACCACTTTCGGTTTGCCCGCGACAGGCGCAAATCCTAGACGAATATTATCTGATTTGGTTTCCGGTTTGCACATTTGCACAGGCAAGCGGAGTCCATCGGGGCTGTGTACGGTTTTCCACCAATTATCCCAAACGTTTCCAGCCGTCAGGGAAGCAGCGGTGTGACTCTTCACCGCGCCCAAAACAGAATCGATTCACTCAAAGGATCATCTACAACAGCCATTGCAAATCTATGTTATCTGAATCAGACCTGGTGTTAAATAAGTCATTGTTTTGGATTCAAATACTTTTTGTGAGTTTTAATTAACTCGCTTAGAAAACAGGGGGATTTGTGACTTTGCCAAACTTAAATGATCATGTTCAGTACATTTAGGCTATGTGATTAAGTTGTTCGGAAAAAGTCCTGAACTTGGCCAGCCTTTAAAGGCAGGGCCAAACTAACAAAAGGCTCTGTACACAAACACTGGTATTGACTGGTGTTGCTTTACAAAACCTGTGCAAAAGCCTTTTTTTTTTTTTATATACCTCAGAGGCGGAGAAGAAATCCTGAAAGATGACCTCCAAATAGAGTTCTGCCCAAATTCATGATGACAAACATATTTATAATTTCACATTTCTCAAAATAGATATTTCATGTGCAAACACAAAAGCCTGAAACAAAAAGGGCTTAATGATACATGACGTCTTTCAGCAACCTGACTTTATGAATGCCACTGATGTTATCTGGCTCTCTTAGTCACCAAAACTCCAGTCAGTTAACATATTTAGGCAGTGAGCTGCTCAGGTTTATAGCCATAGTATAGTACATCAATTGTGTGTATATGGGTGTGTAAGGGGGGGGGGGGGGTATACAACAGGTGTGTTATGTCAGCTACAAAGAGAATGCACATAACACAAAAACTTTAACAAAGCTAAATGACTGAAAAATCAAGTCTTGCATACATTTTAATACAAGACGTAATGTAGAGGGCACATCTTATCAAGAACCACTTCCATTTGTTTGACCGTGTATTGCAACATCCGCACACGTTCCAGTGGAAGCACGAGGGAGCCGCCAATCTTTACGCAATATCGGGCACGGCGGGGTGCAACACAAACCATTTGCCCTTGATTCCCCCCGTCTCTACAAGTAAACACGTCCAGCTAGTGAAAGTGCAACACCTCTGACCAGTTTTAGTCTTTTCCACGCACACGACACGTAGTCTATAATACTACTAAACGTACAAACATGGAGCCTATACCGCAATACTATTCCAGTGAGTACAATAGTATTTGGGGCTGTTATGTTTTGTTAATCATTTTTGGTTAGACTGAGACTTTGACCTCTGCTAGTTTGCGACACATTCCAAGGCAAAAGTTGGCGTAAGGAGGGAGCTGCTTTTATTAGCATCGATCGCCTCAGTAACGAAGACTGACAGTCGAAACGCTGTGCAGTAATATGTCGTAAAGTAATGCTTGGAATGTTGTCACTTCACCATAAAGAATGCAAATCATTTGGTTAGCTACCGCGCCACTGAAATTCCACATTTCAAACCATTTCAGGTTATTCTGCTGCACTCTTCCGATAGCCCTCGCTAGACAATTTAGCAAGCTAAGTTAGCAACATCAACATTATTCTGAATTGTTCGTATCTGAACACTTCGAAAGGTCGCCACACCCTGCGTACAATTTAAGTTTCTGCTAGTTCTAGCTTAGCCATAGCTCAGCGTTTTATCATTTACTTTTTTACCAAAGCCAAGCAAAGTTCGGATTCGACCAGGCGACGACATAATGAACACGTATTTGTCAACTGGCTAACGTTGGACATGTTTGCTTAAACCTAACACAGCTGGATTGAACTCGGGGACACCCCCCAATTTCAACACAAAATATATTTAATTTTTTTATTATGTTTTATTATTATCCTTCCTAAAATACGCACATTGGAAGGACATATCCTTATATTTGCGACAAAAAAAAGTTCATTACGGCCAAAAACTGCTTCACAATGTTCCAGACAATAGTCATGTTTCATAGCTAATGGCTAGCTAGCTTGCTACTCTGAAAATGGCATGTTTTTCGTTAGCCATTTCATACTCATCGAAAAAGCAAGCCAGATTATTTTTCTGATAGCCACCACCGTATATCAGAAGGTATGGGCCCACCTATTCTCTTCAACCCATCAATTGACTTGCGACGCGAGGCCCAAAACAGTCCCCGACCTCTCCCATTCCGCACCGCCCGTTTTTCATTTACCTTTCTCTGCTGTTTCTCCCAGGCCGGGTCGAGAAGCAGGTCCCGATCCCAGTCATTTTCCTGTTCCATGTATGTCGGCGGGCCCCCGGAGGGATATTGTTGGTTTTGATTATTTGCGGCGTGATAATCTACCATCTCAGCAAGACCTGAGAAATTCAAACGTTTGCTTCAACTTAAAACAAAAAGGATGACACCGCTGTGGCGTTCTGCAACTCTCAGCTTTCGGCGCTCAGTCAGAAAGTATCCGGTGTGTGCGCTGACAGTATCCCCACTCCGCCCGGGAAGCGAATGATGGTGGTAGCCACTGACGTGCCGCTCCCACTTATCTAGATTAGAAGGTAGGCCCATATAGGTCATGAATATGTGGTCTATGATAATTTCTAAACTCCGCCCAGTATGCAATGTATAGCCTTTTGAGTGGAAACCATGTAACCTGGGATTGTATGGAGTTCATGGCATAGAATTGGGAATTCTTGTTAATGAATCTGTGAAAATTGATAATCATAGGTTGAGTTAACTATGCCTGATTGCGTAGAGAATTAACGTGAAAAAAAAATTCAGATGCTTAACTTTGCTATATGAAATGTCTACTTCTAAATTTGAGTGTAATAATTAGGGATTGCATAAGGCTTAATGCATTCTCTAGCTGCAATGTTTTTACATTATGTATATCACGTGCGATGTAAAATAGGTTTATATCCTCCATGAGCATTCATTTATGGCAGTAGGCCAATGTACAATATGGAGTAAGACATACATATAGATTAATAATAGCAGCATATAATTAAAAATATTGTTATTATACATATATAGGTATATTATTATATTATTATGATGATTAGTATTGTTGTTATTATTATTATTATTATTATTATTATTATTATTAGTATTATTATTATCATCATCATCATCATCATCACCATCATCATTTCGCAAAATTGTTGCTGTTATATTACATTCAGTGCAAGAAAACAGCCAACGTACCAGTGAAACAACAGGGTGGATTTATTAAACTATCAATAGGCCCACGGAAATCGTTTGAGCCAAGAGCGGTAGAATGTTGAACCGTGTGTCAATTAATTATTCAGAAGGATATGCTGCATCATGAATAATTCAATCGTTTTGTAGCCTAGAGTAGTCTACCCTCTTTTCAAAAAAAAAATTCTTCAGAGAAAGGTTTTGGAAGGCATTCTATTTTCACCACATTAAAAAGTGCAAAAAGGCTAACCTCAAGTAAACTTGTTGTCATTTTTATGACTGAAGTTGGTTTTTAATTTAAAAAATGAGGTACTTCCATCATTAAAATTTCATAGATTCACTCAGGCTGACATAGCTCAACAGCGCATAAAGTAGGTCATGCTTTAACCGTGCGTCGCTGTCGATTACCATCAGTGAGGGTCCGCATGCCATAGAGATGAACACAGGTCGTTCTGGCCGCTTTCATGTCTGAATGATGGATATGCTCTCTAAAATCTTAATTATCTACATTTACAGAAATTCCTTGTGACTTCAACACGACATTGTTTACATTTAAAGCCGGTTTAAAGCGACCAATTAAGAAACTGTCTGCTCGTTCAAAACTAAAAATAGGCCTACAACTTTGTTGTTCTCTGCATTTAAATGTAAATGATTTGACCTCAGTGACCATAGGCCTACACAAGTGAGACCCACAAGGCCTTTTTCTTTACATAATACAAGTGTCTTAGTTGACAAAAACATGTTGCAGTGAATATATACAGTGCATCCGGAAAGTATTCACAGCGCTTCACTTTTCCCACATTTTGTTATGTTACAGCCTTATTCCAAAATGGAGTAAATTCATTTTTTTCCTCAAAATTCTACACACAACACCCCATAATGACAACATGAAAGAAGTTTTTGAAATTTTTGCAAATTTATTAAAAATAAAAAACTAAGAAATCACATGTACATAAGTATTCACAGCCTTTGCTCAATACTTTGTTGATGCACCTTTGGCAGCAATTACAGCCTCAAGTCTTTTTGAATATGATGCCACAAGCTTGGCACACCTATCTTTGGGCAGTTTCGCCTATTCCTCTTTGCAGCACCTCTCAAGCTCCATCAGGTTGGATGGGGAGCGTCGGTGCACAGCCATTTTCAGATCTCTCCAGAGATGTTCAATCGGATTCAAGTCTGGGCTCTGGCTGGGCCACTCAAGGACATTCACAGAGTTGTCCTGAAGCCACTCCTTTGATATCTTGGCTGTGTGCTTAGGGTCGTTGTCCTGCTGAAAGATGAACCATCGCCCCAGTCTGAGGTCAAGAGCACTCTGGAGCAGGTTTTCATCCAGGATGTCTCTGTACATTGCTGCATTCATCTTTCCCTCAATCCTGACTAGTCTCCCAGTTCCTGCCGCTGAAAAACATCCCCACAGCATGATGCTGCCACCACCATGCTTCACTGTAGGGATGGTATTGGCCAGGTGATGAGCGGTGCCTGGTTTCCTCCAAACATGACGCCTGGCATTCACGCCAAAGAGTTCAATCTTTGTCTCATCAGACCAGAGAATTTTGTTTCTCATGGTCTCAGAGTCCTTCAGGTGCCTTTTGGCAAACTCCAGGCGGGCTGCCATGTGCCTTTTACTAAGGAGTGGCTTCCATCTGGCCAGTCTACCATACAGGCCTGATTGGTGAATTGCTGCAGAGATGGTTGTTCTTCTGGAAGGTTCTCCTCTCTCCACAGAGGAATGCTGGAGCTCTGACAGAGTGACCATCGGTTCTTGATTACCTCCCTGACTAAGGCCCTTCTCCTCCGATTGCTCAGTTTAGACGGGCGGCCAGCTCTAGGAAGAGTCCTGGTGGTTTCGAACTTCTTCCATTTACGAATGATGGAGGCCAGTGTGCTCATTGGGACCTTCAAAGCAGCAGAAATTTTTCTGTACCCTTCCCCAGATTTCTGCCTCGAGACAAACCTGTCTCGGAGATCTACAGACAATTCCTTTGACTTCATGCTTGATTGCACTGTCAACTGTGGGACCTTATATAAACAGGTGTGTGCCTTTCCAAATCATGTCCAATCAACTGAATTTACCACAGGTGGACTCCAATTAAGCTGTAGAAACATCTCAAGGTTGATCAGTGGAAACAGGATGCACCTGAGCTCAATTTTAAGCTTCATGGTAAAGGCTGTGAATACTTATGTACATGTGATTTCTTAGTTTTTTATTTTTAATAAATTTGCAAATATTTCAAAAAAAACTTCTTTCATGTTGTCATTATGGGGTGTTGTGTGTAGAATTTTGAGGAAAAAAATGAATTTATTCCATTTTGGAATAAGGCTGTAACATAACAAAATGTGGGAAAAGTGAAGCGCTGTGAATACTTTCCGGATGCACTGTATATACACTCACCCAGCATTTTATTTTACTTTATTACACATACTTATTCCTGCGATTATCTAATCAGCCAATCATTGTGTGGCAGCAATGCAGTGCATACAATCATGTAGATACAGGTCAGGAGCTTCAGTTAATGTTCACATCAATGATCAAAATGGGGGAAAAATGTGATCTAACTGACTTGTGGAATGATTGTTGGTGGCAGACAGGGTGGTTTGAGTATCTCAGAAACTGCTGATCTCCTGGGATTTTCACATGCACTAGTCTCTAGAGTTTTCAAAGAATGGTGGAAAAATAAAAAGAAATCCAGTGAGCAGTGGTTCTGCAAACAGAAATGCCTTGTTAATGAGAGATGTCAGAGCAAAATGGCCAGAGTGGTCAAAGCTGACAGGAAGGTGACAGTTATGCGAATAACCATACATTACAACAGTGGATAGGCTACAGCAGTAGAAGTCTACAAAATAAGTGTAATAAATACCTAAAAAAAAGTGCTTGGTGAGTGTATATTTTATTTAATTTGAATTGAATGTCCCTTATGTTAAAATAAATACTGTATAGAGCACAGGGAAGCCAAAACGGCCTCAGGAGGTAAAACTTTAAAATAATTTAGTTGTCTGTCCGTGTGTTGGCCAATATGATGAATAAACCGTCCAAATTATTTTTCTTGAGTAGCATCCAAAATCAAAGGGGAAATGCAAAAGGCCAGTAGTTTGTTTTTTATGTCAACTAATAGGCTAGCTAGTTACTTATTGCATAGATTCCCCACAGTGTCAGCAGTCCACCTTATTCTGTAACCGTTTCAAACTATTCTCCACAACTCAACTCCATGACCCGTAGAAAGTAGAATTTTACTTTATTTTAATATGGTTTTGGATGAGGATTAATAAAGTCTTGAGTGAATCATGATTGTAGCTGTGCAGTAACAGGAAATTGCAAGAAAATATGCCACTATTTTGTTGGAATACACTTGCGATCATTCATCATGTGAAATCATTAACAAATATTTGCGCATTACAAACTAATTTAAACATTGCAAATTATGTGCTCAATCGCTGTTACTTGTGCTTGCTTGGTGATTTTGGTGCTTATGCAGGCGTATGCAGAGACCTTCTGAGGCTCAGAGTGGAAAAAAGGGCACACCAACCTACAGAGGAAATTGAGGACTTGTAGTCACTAAGAACATCTGCTAAGCAAACAAGAGTGCAAGTACACATTTACCTGCAAAGGTAAATTAACCTACAGCACACCTGTCGTTCAATCAATAGGCTATGAGGCGTTAATAATGGCAATGCACAGTGTAAAATATATTTATGTAATTTCCCCAATACCTATCCATAGAAACCAGTATGTTTATCCAGTGCACACCAGTACACTAAATGTAGAGAGTGGGAGAAGTGAATAAAATAAGATGGAGAATAAACTTTTTTATTATTATGATCATACTCAATTAACTAAGAAATTATCATAGCTCAACACTGAAAGCGTTTGTATCGTGCAGGGAGTATATTTTAAAGATGTCGGTACTTGAAATGACTACAGAACATATTAAGGTCTCCCTCCAGAGGCCAAACTATACAAGTGCACTAAAAAGCAGAACACCGTCACAAAGCCTCCAACTTACTACTACATATGAAACAGCAGGACAGGCTAAAAATATATTTTTCAGTAAGTTTCCGGTCATCAAATATGTTACAACGGTGCCATTTCTTATGAAATATGTCATTTCGAAAATGGCCATTCAAGTTTTTTTTGACACGGCTGGTATAAAAACGTCCAAATGGAGTATTGCAAGTTCTTTCTCACCATTGTTTCATAAATTTAGGAACATCCCAACATCCCTGATCTGAGTTATGTTAGCTAATCCTGACCATCAGCTCATAAGCTCACTCATTCTCTGATTTTTGAGTTGTGTCCCTGGGTCCTTGGGCACCTTCATGCTCATGTTTTGGGATCGCTCCACTGCAAATCAGTCCTTGGAGCCACGTGGCTGCAACTTTATCCAATATGGTTAACAGAAATATTCAGTTTTGTCCCAGAGTACTACATTTGAATGACAATTCGAAGTTTGATTTATCTCTACCACAAAAATGTGTATGGCTGGCTGGCCTCACCACAGCTAAAAAGATGCACAAAGATGGATACTCCCTGTCCTGGTCTCACTGGGTTTTGACTGTTTTGGTTTTTCGATTCCATTGTCTGGGGAAGGGGTGGCAGGGGGGTGTTGAATGTTCTGTTTGATAATTTTTGTTGATTAAAAAAACATTTGATCACAAAAAAATCTAATACAACAAAATTCTCAACTGAAACTAGTGGAAAAAAAGACCAAGTCCAATTGAAGCAGCTCAGTTGTACATCGTCAAGTGAAGCCACTGCAAAAAAATAGAAAGGGAAAGCACATTACATTATTAGCATTTGGCAGATGCTCTTATCCAGAGCAAAGTACAGTTGATTAGACTAAGCAGGAGACAATCCTCCCCTGGAGCAATGCAGGGTTAGGGGCCTTGCTCAAGGGCCCAACGGCTGTGCGGATCTTACTGTGGCTACACCAGGAATCAAACCTCCAACCTTGCAGGATCCCAGTCATATACCTTAACCACTATGCTACAGGCCGCCACATAAATGAATGACATTACATTACATTACTGCCATTTGGCAGACGCTCTTATCCAGAGCGACGTACAGTTGACTAGACTAAGCAGGAGACAATCCTCCCCTGGAGCAATGCAGGGTTAAGGGCCTTGCTCAAGGGCCCAATGACTTTGCGGATCATATTGTGGCTACACCAGGATTGGAACCACCGACCTTGCGTGTCCCAGTCATTTACGTTAACCACTACGCCCTTTTAATGAGTTATTAAAAGAAAGTAGTTCTTGAAAAAGTATGGCTATTTGTTTTGCTTATTCAGTATTTGTTTTGTTACATCAGAGGTGAAAGTCTAGGGGTCATGTGCCATGTGTTTCTTCCTCCCATGAACTGCTGACTTCACGAATTAGTTCTGCTTCCTGGCTTAAGAATTGTGCTAATCAGCAAATCCAGGTGATTAGAACAAAATAGTGGGGAGGGCTTTTACTTTCTGAACCTGGATTTTCCACCTCTGCATGACATTATTGTAAGCACCCTGTTTCTTCCATTTAAACGTCAGTTGCACGTCTTCATGATTTCTTTATTCAGCTTGTTTGTTACAGGTGTTTCCTTTTGTTCCGCAAGATGTCACCTGCGCGTCATGTCACACCAATGGAGTATACATGCCTTTCATAACAGAAATATGCCTCTGCAGCTGTCATCCTGCTCCTGCCCATTTTCTTACCTGCCTATAGTTGAGTGAGACAGTTCCCATTCCCACCATGTCGTATGCGTTAAATTTGCCTGTTGGAGAGATGCACACAGTGCCTATGAGAAAATGTTTTAACGAAACACCTACTCATTACATGTTCACGCTCAGGTCACACACATTCGCAATCGCACGGCAAGTACATCTTCAAACACACACACACACACATCTCTCTTGAGCCTCATACTGCTCTTACAGATCATGCTGTCCAGTTTGAGTAGCAGATAGAGGAATCCGGAATAGCTGACAGTCTTGTCTGGCTCCGTGTACCGCATGCTGATCAGCTGAATCAAAAAGTCATCCACCCACAGCCCTAGAGAGACGAGTGCAGACAACTGAGCAAAACTACAGGGAATACAGCAGACACATTGGTGAAGGAAGGCTGCCCCTAGTGGCAGGTTTGGTCATTGACGAGGATGTATTAGCCTACCGGCAGCCTTGAGAGCAGGTTTAATCTCGGTGTAATCAAGTGACTTTGAATTATTCTCGTCAAACGTTACAAAGATATCCTGCAAGAAGATCAACAGATGACATCAACACACCTTTTAAGCACAGGGACCGACAGTAACCTGCTTAAATTCATGCAAAGATCAGTTCATTCAGATTCATTTAATATTTTGTATTCAATATCTCATCATGAATTACTGTAAGTGTTTTTTGTGGGGATCTGTACAGATCTATAATATCTGATATTTCTCAAATGAGTTAATGTGTGTCTCAAACAAAAGCATAATACAGGATATACTGTATACAAGTTAAAGCTAAATTAACATTAAAATACCTGACATACCAGCTAGGTATTTAACATGTATATCCATATCAAGCACATCTGATGCAACCAATCAAGTGACTTTTGACTTGAAGGTGATCTTACCGTCCACGTCCTGATCCTCTTCCACAGCTCCTGAAACTCCTCCCAGTCCAACTGTCCCGATCCATTACTCTGTGACATCACCATCGTCAAGGCCATGTCACTGTTTGACCCATCGGAGCTATCCCCAGAGCTATCCCCAGAGCTATCCCCAGAGCTATCCCCAGCGCTATCCCCAGAGCTATCCCCAGTGCTATCCCCAGCGCTATCCCCAGTGCTATCCCCAGCGCTATCCCCAGAGCTATCCCCAGAGCTATCCCCAGCACTATCCCCAGAGCTATCCCCAGAGCTATCCCCAGAGCTATCCCCAGCGCTATCCCCAGAGCTATCCCCAGAGCTATCCCCAGAGCTATCCCCAGAGCTATCCCCAGCGCTATCCCCAGAGCTATCCCCAGCACTATCCCCAGTGCTATCCCCAGAGCTATCCCCAGAGCTATCCCCAGAGCTATCCCCAGCGCTATCCCCAGCGCTATCCCCAGAGCTATCCCCAGAGCTATCCCCAGCGCTATCCCCAGAGCTATCCCCAGAGCTATCCCCAGAGTGGCACATGCGGTTTGTTTCTGTCATACGACAGACTGGTGTGTGAAGTTACATATCAGCCCTATTTTCTGTGGTGGAAGGATACATCCATCAGGACCACAAAACTCTTGCAGTGCTCGAGGCAGAGTGTCTTCTCATAGCCAGCCATCACTGGAAATGAGAAGGAGACAGGAAATGGGAAACAACCAAATAAACCATCATCGTCAGCAACATGACAGATACGATCTTCCATTACTGGCCGTTAGATGTCCAGTCCGTCTTTAACTCAGTGCAGGTAGTGAATGTAACTTCAATCAGAGACACACAAAAATGTTTTGTTACAAATGAAAAAAGGAGGACCCAAAATATGTCTGCGCACACTGAATACAGTTTGGCATAGAGTTACCCTCAGACCAAAGCACAGTTGAATAGGAACATCAACATCCTGTCTGTAGGACGATGGCATAAAAATGTGAAGAATCTTCGCTCACCTCCTCCAATCGCCTCCTTAAGCAGGTTGAGCAGCTCTGCAGGTTGACAGTGCCTCTTCTGGAGGGAGGACAGAATGACACAGTGATGGCTTTTCTGTTAATATGTTGCAGTGAAAATAATTTTCAAATATATAATTTTATTTTTTATTCAATTTCCTATTGTAAAGTAGGTTTCAGTAGAACATATTGTTTTTGGGATGAAGAATCAAAACCCATGAGGTTTTGAACCTCCACTCACCAACTCTCTCACTGACCCAATCTCTCACTCTCTCACTGACCCACTCACCCACTCTCCCACCCTCTCACTCTCCCACTCACTCACTATCTGACTGTCTCACCCATTGCTCTCACTCTCTCACTTACCCACTATCTCACACTCTCTCACCCACACTCTCACTATCTCTCTCTCTCACTCACCCACTCTCACTCTGCCACTCTCTCTCACTCACCCACTCTCTCACCTACACTCTCACTATGTCACCCTCTCACTCACACTCTCACTCACCCACTCTCACTCTCTCACTTACCCACTATCTCACTCTTTTTCACCCATACTCTCACTCTCACCCTCTCACTCTCTCACACTCTCACTCACCCACTCTCACTCTCTCACTTACCCACTATCTCACTCTTTTTCACCCACACTCTCACTCTCACCCTCTCACTCTCTCACATTCTCACTCACCCACTCTCTCACTTACCCACTATCTCACTCTCTCTCACCCACACTCTCACTATCTCACCCTCTCACTCACCCACTCTCATTCTGCCACTCTCTCTCACTCACCCACTCTCTCACCTACACTCTCACTATGTCACCCTCTCACTCACACTCTCACTCACCCACTCTCACTCTCTCACTTACCCACTATCTCACTCTCTCTCACCCACACTCTCACCCTCTCACTATCTCACTCTCTCACCCACACTCTCACTCCCTCACTCACCCACTCTCACTCTGCCACTCTCTCTCACTCACCCACTCTCTCACTTTCCCACTCACCTACTCACCCACTCTCTCATTCTCATACTCACACTGTTGCAATGTTTCTTAAATAGCTTGGAGGTGGTTGCGGCAGAGGGGAGAAGCGGCTCTTTGGGAGGGGTGAGCTGTGGGAGGAAACACAAGCGTCACTCCCTGAAGTCACTCTCTGCATAGATATGCACTCAATACTGGGACATGATATCACAAAGTGATGAAACACAGTGCTCAACGCTGGAACATGATGTCACACAGTGATGTCACAGTAACATCCTGGACATGTGCATACACCGACCTCATAATGTTCAAACAATCATGTCACACAGTGGTGTCACACAGCCATAAGGATACATCAGATTATCAGATGGTTAAGTGAGCCTCAGCTTAGCCCACCTGCTATAGTACTCACGGTTACTATAAAAGGGGAACTACCCAACTCTATTCTGCAACACTGTTCCCATCCTCTTTATGGTCCAGCTACCTCCCTCCAGCTGGAGGTTTTAAGGCACTGAGAAGTGGAAAGACCTTTGTATCTGCAGGGAACTGCATTGTTATACAACAGCAGCATGTTTTTTCCATAGGGATAAAAGTGCTGGAGGCTATGATGCCCTCTGAGGCCCTCTGAGGCATCATATCCTCCAGCACTTTTATCCCTATGGAAAAAACATTCCTTTTGTGTCATGTTTTATTTATTATATGTCTTGTGTGTATTGTGCTGAGTTGTACATTATTTTTTAGCTGTGGCTTGTCGGAATTACTTGACAGTAACACACATTTACCTTGTACCTTGTACGTATATCACTGGAACATTCTGGTCATGTGCGTACACCCATAGGCCTCACAATGTTAGCACAATTATGTCACTTAAGGATGTCATAATGACAATGGCAATATTGGCACAGTGATGCCATTCAATGATGTCATGGACACAAGCTAGACACCCTCATATCGAACACAGACACTCTAATACCACAGGCAGACATTGTAAATAGGGCAGTGCTTGAAGTGGGCTGGAATGGTTCATATGAGTACCGCCACTTTTTCTAGCTCTACTTACATGCCCCCCCTCCCACCCCGCAGTCTCCAACTCCATCATGTGGTGTCTGGATTTCATCCCCTTCTTATCTAGTCACCATAGTTCCTGCTTTAACTGACACTGGCTCTGAGGGTCTCTCTAACTGACACTGGCCCTGAGGGTCTCTCTAACTGACACTGGCCTTGAGGGTCTCTCTAACTGACACTGGCCTTGAGCGTCTCTCTAACTGACACTGGCTCTGAGGGTCACTCTAACTGACACTGGCCCTGAGGGTCTCTCTAACTGACACTGGCCCTGAGGGTCTCTCTAACTGACACTGGCCCTGAGGGTCACTCTAACTGACACTGGCTCTGAGGGTCTCTCTAACTGACATTGGCCCTGAGGGTCTCTCTAACTGACACTGGCCCTGAGGGTCTCTCTAACTGACACTGGCTCTGAGGGTCTCTCTAACTGACACTGGCCCTGAGGGTCTCTCTAACTGACACTGGCCCTGAGGGTCACTCTAACTGACACTGGCCCTGAGGGTCACTCTAACTGACATGTCTTTAGGCCTCTCAGCCCTGAATGCAGCTGACCCTGGCCAAATTAACTACACTACCTGCGACTTCACAATTGATTTTCTGTACCCATGACTCTCCATAAGAACCATGACCTGTTACTTTAAGCCACATTTCTCCATACTCTCTGACTAATGTCAGGCCAGTGTCTACCATGAGTTTTTGCTACAGTCACGCTTGGGCTTGGTAATGGGGGCCCTGGGCCCAGACTGTCTGTGAAGTGAATCAAACCCAGCAGCTCCAGTAGAGGTACAGTTGGTGGGAGGGACCACTGGAACTAAACCAATCACACAGAGGCTGTGTTTACCTCTGGGGGAATGTCTGTATCCATGTTTGAATCATCAGCAGGCCTGCAAACAATACAACTGCATGTTTTGAGCAGCCAACACAGATTCATTTCAAGTACACGTGCCTGCTCCCAGCTATATGGCATTAATATTACTTGGAGGGTCTCTGGCAGGTAAATCAAGAAGACATGGTTATGTAAGCATTACTAGATGTGTATTAAACTTGGATGGTGTGAATATGGCTATTAAAACTGGGTAAAGAACAATTCAGAGCACCCCCTGGTATGCTACCCGCTTCCTGACTGGTCTTATAAACATGCCCCACTCACACAGCCGTGTTGCCCTGCTCTGTTAAGATGCGCAGGATGAACTCTCCCTCCTGATTGGCCTGTGCCATTGAAGGGATGATGATGTAATTTCCGGGTGCTAGGTGACCGTTGAGCACCACCTCCCTGCGGGGGTTGTACTTTTGCAGGCTGAGCACGGGCCGGATGAGACTCAGGTCCAGAGAGGAGAGGAATGAACAGCCTGAGCGAGCCTGTATCTCACACACACACACACGCACACACACACATACATACACACACGCATACATACATACACACACACACACACACACACGCACACCAGCCACACACACACACACACAGACACACACACGCACACACACACACACACACACACACACACACACACATACATACACACACACACACACACAGACACACACACACACACACGCCAGGACACACACACAAATGCACACACGTACACATGCAGGCACACAGACACGCATACACGCACAAATGCCGGCACACATACACACACGCACACACATGCAGGCACACACCCACGCATACACACACAAATGCAGGCACACACATGCATACACGCACACACATGCAGGCACACACACATACACACACACACGCATACATGCATACACATGGACACAAGCACACATACACGCACACACATGGACACGCACACACATGCAGGCACACACACGCATACACACACCCACACATGCAGGCACGCACACATACATACACAGTTTAGGCCACACACTGACACATGCCATCATATAATGCCTGGAGAGCAGATGTGGTGTATGTGTTGACAAGCATTATGTGTCCTGTATTTGTTTGTTTTTTGTCATAGACATGCGCATGATTATCTGTGCATGAATGTGTTGGTTACTTGGTAGATGTGCAGGGTGTGTGCAGCTGTTGTTACCTGGTAGATGTGCACATTCATGGCCATCTGTCCTCCAGTACGTCTTTTGTGCTTCTGCATCAATGCCACCAGGAAGGTGCAAGTCGTGTTAGCATTATTGGGGTCATTGTCTGCCTTAACCAGGTTCAGAGAGAACTGAGGATTCCGCCAGAACCAACCTGCACACATATACAGATGTGTGTGGGATTGAATGTAGTGCTTAATTGATGTATAGTGCAATGGAATCTGGTGTTAATGACTGGCTAGTGGGATAGAATTCAGTGTTTAATGATTGCAGAGTGGGATGGAATTTGGTGTTTCATGACTGTGGATTGGAATGGACTGTAGCAATTTATGGCGGCATAGTGGGATGTAATGCAGTGTTATAAGGTTTGCTGAGCGAAAGCCAGACTGACTCTTTACTACCTCCACTGGGAGGACCTCCCGCAGTCCGGGAGTGCATCCAGCGCCCATGATGCATTGTGCAGTGCCAGGGCCGTTGGGTGGTGTCCAGCTTGGTCAGCGTCTCATCGTGGAGGTGACACAACTCCATGACATCAAAGTGCTGACGGAAGTCAGGCACTGACATCCTGAGAAAAGTGGGTGGAGTGGGTACAGAGAGGAACAGAGAAGAGAAGGGAGGGAGGTATTCTTTTAACGTATTTAAATGCAGCTGCCAAAATTCCTACATTTCAAACATCCATCCATCCATCCATTATCTGAACCCGCTTATCCTGAACAGAGTCGCAGGGGGGCTGGAGCCTATCCCAGCATACATTGGGCGAAAGGCAGGAATACACCCTGGACAGGTCGCCAGTCCATCGCAGGGCACACACACCATACACTCACACCATACACTCACACACTCATACACTCATACCTACGGGCAATTTAGACTCTCCAATCAGCCTAACCTGCATGTCTTTGGACTGTGGGAGGAAACCGGAGTACCCGGAGGAAACCCACGCGAACACGGGGAGAACATGCAAACTCTGCACAGAGAGGCCCCGGCCGACGGGGATTCAAACCCAGGACCTCCTTGCTGTGAGGCGGCAGTGCTACCCACTGCAACATTTCAAACACCGAACCATATTCATGTTACCACCTCTTCTCTGGGTTTTTTAAATGCAGAGACGAGCATGTGATATCAGCGCAGACGAGCATGTAATATCAGCGCAGACGAGCATGTGATATCAGCGCAGACGAGCATGTGATATCAGCGCAGACGAGCATGTGATATCAGCGCAGACGAGCATGTGATATCAGCGCAGACGAGCATGTGATATCAGCCCCACTTCTTATTGATAATCTTATTGATACTTCTTATTGCTATCAGCCCCACAGCACAGGGTGGGAGGAAGGCCCATCACGCACAGCTCGGCAGGTAGAATTCAGGGATCCAAATAGGCCAGGAGGGGTTGCTGGTGTGCAATGATATGCTGTTGCCCAGAATAACTGAAACCCTCTGTTCCCTTGGCAACACCAGTGCCATTGTTGGGAGGCCCCACAAATAAGATTCTCATTGCATCGTTTGCACATGACTAATAAAACTACCAGACCGTGGGAGCCCTGTCTACGCAGATTATCGCCTTAACAAACCTGCACATGGGACAGCTGTGTGTGAATTGCCCTGACATGCAAGCCAATGAGGAGAGGCGTGTCTCTGTCACTGACGGAAACTGCCAGCCTGCGGACGCCTAGCAGGAGGGAATTGAGAGGTAACCAAAGCAACCAATTCAACCCCACCCCATCTCCTGGCATGATAATGGTGAGGACCTGGCACAGATAAGCCCCAGCCTGATGAGTCACACAAGGCTCAGGCTTGTACACATTAACATTAATGGCATTTGGCCATTAATGGCCTTATCCAGAGTGACATACAGTTGATTAGACGAAGCAGGAGACAATCCTCCCCTGGAGCAATGCAGGGTTAAGGGCCTTGCTCAAGGGCCCAACGGCTGTGTGGATCTTATTGTGGCTTGACCGGGGATTGAACCACCGACCTTGCATGTCCCAGTCATGTACCTTAACCACTACGCTACAGGCCGCTCCTACATGGTCCAGCTTATGTGTATGACTTTACAGAAGGAACGGTGTCAGGACTCACCAGAACTCCCCATCCTCCTTCTTCACTCTGCTCACTCGCCTCTGCTCCTCCTGACTCACCTGGTTCCACTCATGGCTGAAGACACACACACACACACACACACACGTATAAACACACACACATGCATATATGCACAGTAAGACACACACACACCCTGCTTTGGTCACAGCTCTGTCAGTAAATGCCCAGGCACTTTAAAGGCCATGGTAGCTTAATGATTATTTGTGTTATTGGGCTTTTGCAGAGCAATAGCCCATTCCTATTGGCCAACCCACATCTTCAGAGCCGTACTGTCCACAATTCAGTCATTCAGCAGACACTTTCAGCCAAAAGGGACTGAAGAAAATTGCAAAAATAAGGCAATTTACCATGAAAGGGAAACAGCACAAGAGCAAGACACTGGGAAAGCCACAGTCATAACTACAGGCCGATGAGTGGCCTGCTCCATGGCCTGAACACCTGAACACCTGAACACCTGAACACCTGAACACCCATTCGTACCCGTTAATGTCACTCCAGGGCCCCTCCCACTCCACCTTCCCCCAGGGGTTGTGCACTCGCACCAGCTCCACGGGCCCGTGCTTGGTCCTAACCTGGGGGCGACAGAGAGGGGGACGTCAGGGCACTGCGGGCGCCCTGTAGGCCATGCGACTGTCCGCAATAAATATAGGCACCCAGCCTGGGCTGATATGTCTTACCTTCTGCACCCCTGTCAGCGAGTAGGCATGTCGGAACATGATTCCAAACTCATCCTTCTGTTGAAGAGGGCCCTGCATGCGCATAACACAGAGAGAAACACAGTTTTTCTAAACAACACTCTCAGAAAAAAGGGTCCCTTGGCTCGTCTTCATAGGAGAAGCCTTTTTTTGTCTTTATGTAATCCTCTATGGCAGGTGTGAGAAGTGTGAAAGCGGCCTTGGTTTATTGGCAAGTTTTATTGTTCTTTTGGAAATTCATTGTGTCAGATACAGCAATCAGATAGCTACCAGACGACCAACAACAACAATATCAGCAATGACAAGGCATCCTAACATTACATTACATTATTGGCATTTGGCAGACGCTCTTATCCAGAGCAACATACAGTTGAATGGACTAAACAGGAGATAATCCTCCCCTAGAGCAATGCAGGGTTAAGGGCCTTGCTCAAGGGCCCAACGGCTGTGCAGATCTTATTGTGGCTTGACCGGGGATCGACCCACCGACCTTGCAGGTCCCAGTAATGTACTTTAACCACTACACTCCTGGCCGCCATTATGGTAGCCTACACTACACACAGCATAAGATTGCTCTAAAGTGCTCTAAATATAATAATAATATATTCAACATACTAAGGTGCAGCATCCCCACACACCAGGCTCCCAGTTGACAAAGAACCTTTGGATGCGGAGACAGAGGAGCCCTTGAGAACCCTTCTGAGAGCGTATGGTCATTATCCTTACTACAATATGCAGGTCAACTAGGCGTGCAGAAGAGAGGACAGACAGAGCGAGATGTTATCTGACACATGGACATTTCTTCTCGGTTATCCGGTAGGACGGATAAATGACCGAAACGCGGTAGCGGCGGCCGGTTGCCATGGCACCTTAGAGTTGCCGCAGTTGATGAGGGTTCCCTTGCGAAAGAGCGGCTGCAGGAAGCTGAGCAGGTCCCTGGGCAGCCCTGCGATGGTCAGCACCTCCGTCACTCCGCCCGTCATATCCACCATAGCCTCGTGGGGAAAGCCCATGTTCAGCGCCTGGTACCCGCCCTTCAGCCTGTGACAGAGAGGGGGTTACGTGCGATACTCTGAGCTGCACCGTGGCTAAGATCTGGGTGCGGCAAGAGTCAGAGATGAGACTGGATGTGTACTGTGTCTGACTTAATCGGCTTACCTCAGCACTATGGGGCAACATTAGCTCAGGCGGTAAGAGCGCTTGTCTGGAAGATGGATGGTTGCCAGTTCCATCCCGCCCTGGGTGTGTCGAAGTGTCCCTAAGCAAGCCACCTAACACCCAAATGTTCCTAACAAGCTGGTTGGCACTTGCTTGCATGGCAGTCAATTGCCGTTGGTGTGTGTGAATGGGTGAATGAGTGCTTTGGATAAAGGCGCTATATAAATAGCAACCATTTACCATATTGTGTCTGACTTAATCACCTTAACTCAGCACTGACATACAGGAATTAAAAACCTCAAATAATGTGCAACACTTGCTCAATCTCTTGTGAGTAAAAAGAGATCTCCAGAGATGACACTGTAAAACATACTAGAGAAAAGCGACAGGATGTTCTATATTCCTGCAGGGAAGACACTTGTGAGAATGTGAAATAATGTGGTCAATGTCACTCCCGTTTACTGAGGTGGTGTAGTCAGGGTGACAGTGAGGGCGGATGTTCCGAAAATGACTCAGTTGGTAACTGCACATTAACTGCAGTTTGGTTGTGAAATGAATGGCATGATGGTAGAAAGGAAGAAAGATGGCAATCTCAACGACCTCCTATTCCGCTCGAGCCAAGCTGTACGACAGGCCAGGAAGTGCCATGTGCATGTGGAGTTACACAAGTCTACTGTTCCTCCCTGAGAAAAGACAGACACTGCGCATGTGTGACGGTGAACAACTGCAAGATAAATAGCTTATTTATCTGTGTTAGCGTTATATTTCGGGCCAAATAAGTGTGGAGTAATTTAGGCTCTATGCTGGACCTCTCTATTACTGCTGTCTGACGGTTGGACCTCTCTGTTGCTGCTCATTGATGCGAGTGTGCAGGCTGGTGTAGACACTAACTTGGCATAGGCCTTCTCCAGCAGGGGGCTCCAGAACTCCTCCTTGCTGGAGGAACGCAAGTACACCAGCTCGCCATTCTGTGTCGGCAGGAAGTCGTCGATCTCCACTTCCTGCCATTCACCATACTGCCAAAACTGGAAGAGGAAGACGGTTATACCATGAGGCTAGAGGAGGGGAGGGGAGGGAGGGAGGCTCAGGCAGCACACATAAGCCTCCCTCAAATATGCACAAATATAACACCAAAAAACATCCCTCCCCTCAATACCTGGAGCAAGAGACTATAACCATCTGCTACAGATACTGTCATTCTGTGACCAAAAAGCATTTCTACAGTCCATGCAACCTCACACAAAACTCCCCTCTTCTGTCCTGATCAGTGGTCAATCAGCAGCTTCCGTAATGTTTATGCCTATTTGCTCTGTGGGGACATTACAGAACAACATAGCTTCACTCAAAGCTCCCAGTGAACTCTGCTCTGTGTGAATCAATTCACAATCAGCTCATTCAACCCTAACCCTACAACCAAGAGGACCAGAAGGTCGAGTTTGCACTTTGCAAGAGTATTTCCTAGGTTCCAATATGCCAGACAAGCTCAGTAAAGCATAGTATCTGAATCCATGAAAATGACATATTTGACCCAGGTCTGCTAGTGGGGTACACAGAAGACAGGCTAACCCGGAAGACAAAGGATCCAGTGTATCCCTCCTGGAAGCTCTGTCCCTTGGGCACCACACGCTCCAGCAGGTCGGGGTGTAGAGAGAGTGATGCCAATGCAGACAAGAGCCAGCAGTCATCTGAGAGAGAGAGAGAGAGAGAGAGGTGGGGGGGGTGAGTACATTTTTATTTTCAGAAATAAATATTAGAAATTCTGGGTAAGGCCTTAAAGAAATGACACTCCAGGAACAGCACCATATGGAGCTATGATTTTTTGCAGCCAAATCAATGAAATTAATTTCATCTCAATTCTAGTGTTGCATTGAGAAGAGGGAGGTATTACTTTCACATGGGAAGAAATAACACTGAAGAAACGAAGAGAGAGGCTAAAGGAGGGGGACGGAGGACAGGGTGGACAGAGGAGGTAGGAGGACAGAGAACAGGGTGGACATGAGACACAGGGGGGCAGAGGACAGGGTGGACAGAGGAGAGAGAGGCACAAACTGACACAGCAGATCTTTCTGTCCGCAACAAAAAGTATTACTTATTATTATGGAAATAGACTGCTGCAATGTGTACTGTTACTCTAAATACTGGAAACAATGTGTTTCGTGAGCACACTGTGCATTATTCAGATCATAGACAAAGTGAAAAGTATCTGGAGTAGCACCATAATTACACCTTACTACAAAATTTGGTTCAACTACTACTGAAAGCCAATGAAAATGTACATGTGTGTATGTTTTTCTTTCATTTCTTTTGTAAAATAACACTGTTTAAAGGTACATTAATTGGCATTCACTAATGTAGCTGTTAACATGAATAAGAAAACTACTACTACCTAATGTATTGGCTACAGAAGTATTACATTAGTGAATCATAGGATAAGCATACATATAATGAGTTGACCATTAACAAATACATCTGCTGTACTAATGTATGCAACACTCAAAAATACTTAGATTCCGGGACATTTCGTTTCATTATTTTTTTGAGGACAGACAACAAAAATCTGTGACAGTCCCGGAGAATCCAGGACGGGTGGCAACCCCATGTAGCAAGCACAGGCTCCATCTGAAAGCACCGTTATATATTCCACGGCTCATTTCCTTAAACCTGTTCTCCCATAGCTGGATGTTCAAACAAGACGACAAATAACCATGCTTATTTTTAGACAGACAGGATAGATAAATAGTTACAATGGCCGGGGGGGGGTTTGTCATATTCCTAACCAAATATGACAAAAAAATAATAATAATAATGATCAACAAGGGGGAAGAGAGAATGGGAGCAAGGGAGAGAGAGAGAGAGAGAGAGAGAGAGGAGAGAATGGGAGCGAGGGAGAGAGAGAGGGGAGAGAATGGGAGAGAGGGAGAGAGAGATGGAATTGGCACATCACTCACTCAGTACTCCCTGACACATGTCCATGCGGGTGGCTTCATCCACGATGAATTGTGCAGAAGGACAGATTTCCTGAGAGAAGACAGAAAGGCCAGCTGATCCTTCACCTCAGCACAACCCGTAATATAACAGTGGGCTGAGCACACATCCTCTTTTTCCCCCTCATTTTTAATCCCAGGCAGGATTTATACTTTCCTAAATAATTTCTGGTGAGGTTTTGCTCATTGCATAGACTGTATATAAACAAACAAATAGCCCAATATTATGGTTATACCATACGCCAGCCCTTGGCCTCTTCTTTTGAAATCCAATATAAGGTCACCCTGTGAGGCAGCCACACTGCAGAATGATACTGTCCTTCAGGTTATCTAAGTGGCCATATCATTTATTGTGCTGGATTACTATTACAATGGAAAGGGGCAAGTTAATATTTTGAGTTGCAGCTTTACATTTTCAGCTTTTTAACTTCTTAGCTATTTAACAGCCGGCAACTTCCACAAAAGATTCTATATACAGTATATATATATATATCTTGTTTTTGTTTCATTTTTTTTTGGGGGGGGGGGATAATATTGTTATTTTATGAAACGCAGATGCAAAGGCCATATAAAATGGACAGAGAGAAGGCATATGGCTTTTCACAGAGCAACATTCTGACAGGTGTCCACTGAAGTAAAAGCAAACGACTCACAATAAATATTGATTGCATTTCTAATGGCAAAGCACTAGGAACTTAATTTTCAACTGGGGGTCTGCAACCCACTGAAGGTAGTGTAGGTGGACCTTGGCCAGACTGGCTATGCAATTACTATATATAATTGAGTGGGGAAATATAAAACCTTTTTAACTTATGATGGGGGTCCTCGAGATGCCTTTGAGCCTTGGTGGAAGTCCCTGAATCAGAAAAGGTTGAGAACCCCTGCTCTAGAAAATAGTTTATGCGGTGGTGACTGAACATCTCTTAAATGGGATACTTACGGAAGGATTAAACTCCCACACAGATCCTCCCAATTGGCTTCACATCCATTCAAACAACAAAAAGACTGGAAGGGATCATTTAAACAACAACGGAAAAACGAACCAGTCCAACAGGATTGTGAACATTGACAAAGGGCGGCAGATCCAAATATATTCTACTGATATTTTATCTGGAGTGGACAATCATGGCAGCATTGTAAGCCATGAAGCCAATCAAGAGTTTGGAGCTTTCAGTTTCAGTAGTCTGATAACCGATAGCAAATGTGCATGAAGGTACAAAGGTCCACACTAAAGCACAGTCTGTACTCCTAGAGCCGGTTCTAGGCATAGGCGATGTAATCGATCGCCTAGGGCTGCATCAGTCTGGAGGTGCGCAAAACCCCCCTTGCCAATGTAGGACATAACTCCAATGGGGGCCTCCAAAGAATACTTTGCCTAGGGCTTCCAATAGTTTAGGATGGGCCACTTCCCAATGCATATTTCAGTGACATTCATGTACAGTGCAGAGTAACTGGACCATTGGCTTTGGCTCAGAGAAGCATCTGGTGACTAAAATATGATTCCCAACTCCAGCACCAGGAACAGTAATATAACGTAGTGTGCAAAAATGTGGGAACCCCTGGTCCAAAAACCCTATCAATTAACATCTAAGTGAATAGAAGCAAACCTGACCTCTAAAGGGTACAGTGTTGACACATTTCTTAAAATTTTAAAGCAAGATTACTTTTTTATTGTTTACAGTTTCAAAATAATAAAATAGAAAAGGGCCCTGTGCAAAAGTCTGGGAGCCCTGTTAGTACTTTGTAACTTCGCCTCGGGCAACTATAACAGCTTATAAACACTTGTAGCCAGCTAAGAGTCTTTCAATTCCCGCTTTTGGAATTGTTCCCTATACTTCTTGGAAGAACACCTCTAGCTCAGAAGTATTCTTCGGCCTCCTTGCATGTACGGCATGTTTGAGATCTCTCCGCAGATTTTCAATAATATTCAAGTCTGGGGACTGTGGTGGCCATTCCAAAACCTTCATTCGTCTTTCCTGGAGGTACTTTATTGTTGATTTCGAGATATGCTTTGGATCATTGTTTTGCTGGAATACCCAACCTTGCTTCAACCTCAATGTCTGGACTGACCTTTGAACATTAGCCCCTAGAATTTTGATATTTGGCAGAATTCAGAATGGAAGAATGGCAGAATGGAATTCCTTCCATTCGCACAATATTTCCTGTGCCCTCAGCTGCCACACAACCCCAAAGCATAATGGATCCACCTCCATGCTTCACAGTTTGCAAAGTGTTCATCTCTACAAAGGTTTTACCGTTTTTTATCCTTCTTTGGTGGTGGCCAAAAAGTTCAATTTTGGTTTTGTCAGTCTTAAAAGCGCATTGTTCCAAAAGGCTTCAGGTTTTCTTTTTCTTTTTTACAATTCATAAACAGTAAAAAATGACCTCAGTACCATTTAGAGTTCAGGTTTGCATTCGATCACATACAGATTAATTGTAACAGGAATTTAAACGAGGGGTGGCCAAATCTTTGCACTGTAATTCCTCTCTGTTCACATTTGAACTAAATCTAACTGTCTGAATTTTGCAATTTGGTATGAGAAAAGGTGATTAGGTGTTTTGGGTATCAGAATTTGAGGTGTTGTCAGATTCGTTGTCTTTGGCTCATCAAGCAAGGCATCTTCTTCAGTCTGCATGTTACCACGACCCTTGGAGTGTTCTTCTTGTAACTTTCCAATGCTATTATTACAGATGTGGAGAATAAACCTCCACACCCACACCCACCTACACATCGTAGTTTCGTTTGTGAAATAAGTCTTGCAAGATCACGGTGTAGCCTAATTTATACGAAGATAGCAAATGGTTTAACATGAAAGTCGGCAAAAAAAAAAAAGCAAGAATAAAACAAGTGCCTGACCATGCTTCTTCCGGCCGTTGAGCTTACCTTGGGTCGCTTCCATTTCAGACCGGGCTGTTCCATGTCCCATCTTGGAAAGTCATGATCCACAAATAAACCATCATCCTTTATAATTTTTTTTGCATTCCTATTTAATGACATGTTCTGAAACATAGAACCTCCCACCGGCTCATCCGATGGTTCCGATGGTTCTACCAAGACTGCTTCTTCAGCCGGTTCAGTAGCAGCGTCACACATTTTGGAGCTGCAAGTATCACTGGCCGTTCTTAGTGAAATATTCTTAGTGACAAGCATGAAGTCCGCTTGCCCTTCGAATGAATTTCTAGTGCAAATGTTACAGACGATTTTGCATAAATTTCCTCACAGTAAGTCACTGGACGCCGGGCGAACGCGAAAGCTACAAGAAGATGTAGTACATAAATCTATTAAACCGTTTAATGGTTAACTTTGTTATACTCTGTGGCAGCTGCCTGACTTCCTGAAACAAAATACATTTCTTTCGAGCCGTGTCCTGTACAGTCCTGCAGAGTGTTCCCAACAGGCCACACCTTAAAAGATAATCCCCTGTAACGCACCGTGGTAATAATCATTTGGATATCATATTCTAACATGCAGCATTTTCAAACGAACACATACATGCATGTAATTTACATGCAACTAAATATAAAAGATTTCATTTTGATGCAACTGCGATTGTAACAGTAAAATATATGTCACACACATAGGCTACAATCGTGGAAAAACTTTTTTTATAGCTTATTCATAACCCACACAAATCTTTATGGGGGGGATAATGCATCAACCACTAATGAACATGAAATCTATCAACCATCACAACCACTGTAGAATTTGGGATTTACTGTTTTGACAAACCTCTATCCGTCACATCGCATTGTACCAACCCCCGCAGTTTAACTGTGCGCGCATTTTTCGGAGTATCATTTGAAGCGTTCACTGCGGGGTCCGTGTGCAGTGTAAGTGCAATTGCCCTAGGCACTTAACCTGGAATTTCTGAAAGTGGAGACGGATGAAACTAGTCTGGTCATGTGCGAATTCCCAAACAAACACTACATTCCCATTGCATCAAGATGCTACTGAACGCATCATATTTTAGTGCTCACACTGTAAGAAAGCAAGAGCTAGCATAAAAGCCAACCGAAATGTATTAATTTGTTGTATGAGTTGGAACACCATGCTGACTAGGACCAAGCATATAAGGACATGGTTCTCAAATTCGATTAAATTATATTTATTAAAATAGCGGCAGGAGCAGTTTCAGCAGGCCACAAATCACAGAAGCAACCCTGCAATACAATGGACCCAATCCAAAAGGTACTGACAGCTTTAATTTCCCACTTTTAGATTTAGCTTCCTGACTCTCCCTCCCAGTCGCTGTTGGGCATGCAAAACAGCAGTGACACCATTCTTGCAGCGATAAATCGGTCACACAGGTGGCAGGCGTGGCTGATGTTTGAGACTTGACTGCCATTGGGCGACCGCTAAAATCTTAGGAGACTTCCAGCAGAATGAGGGGAAGTGGGTTAACACGAAAGGAGATCCGCTCAGGTGAGGCACAGAATACCTGCCTGTCATGCAAGAACAGCTCCTTATGCATTTTAAAGTAAAAACAACCTTAAGCCCCACCTTTCTTTGTGTTAGATAAATGGTTTATTGTGAAAGGTATCCGTACAGAAAATGAAATGGGTGGTAAAAAGCCTGGAGGTCCTGTCTTCTGAATGTTTGCGTGCACCAATTAATGCGCGGATCACTGGGATGTAGCCATGATACTTGACACACCTGAGGGGAGAGAGGGAGAGGGGAGTTATTGGGAATGTAGTCTCACTACTCTGAAAACCATAAAATATAGAGCACTGGTGACTGGTAGGTCACGTAAAACGCCACAAACACAAGTTACAGTGTAAAGGTACAATAGGTAATTTCGGACTTCTAACGGTCAAGAGAGGAACTGCAGCAACAAACACGCTCAAACCACAACACTGTTTATCCCTCCGCTTCTCTTTGAACGTGCTGAAGTTGAAACGCCATTGGCTGTGGCAATTAGAAACAATTTTCAACCAATGAGCTTGAATTATTGTACAGCTATAGATGTTTGGTACAGAGTGGCGGCCCGTCAACTGCATATATTGAAACCCGAATTGAAGGACTATAAACACAGGTAGAGGGTGAGTCAACATGTCAGTGAGCCTTTTTCAATGATAGGAAGGGATTGGTCTTGTAACATTATTTTGACACAAATATCTTACCTATTGTACCTTTAAGTGAGAAGGAAAAGTAAACCAACTGGATAGAGAATGTCTGGTCACAATGTGCAAAACCTCATCCAGGCAAGCATCTGGATGTTTCATTTACTCAGTCAGTCAAACATTTCTCAACAAAATGAGAAAGGCAAAGAAATCCAACATCACCAATAAACCAGGGAGATTCACACAGAGAGCCCGATGGGACACTCACTCTCAAAGTCGATCTTCTCCACAATGTTTTTGGGTTTGACGCTCTCTTCCTGGTTGAAGATGAAGATCTGTCCATCCTCACTCTCTGTCCAGCCATATTTGCTCATCCACACCTTCACCTGGGTGTCTACGGGGGAGGGGGGTGACAGCGTTACACATGAAGCTGCCTATCGCGCATGACAATAAGTTACAATGCATATCAATAAACTTGCCAATATTGTGCCATATAGTGATTTGAGGATGGAGTCCAGATGGGGAACTGACATTGTAGCATTGAACATGGTACTCGACCAAGTGCGTGTTCCTCCGGATAAACGTTCCGCATCCGAGAAAACGTAACGTGACAATTGCATATTTTGAAACTACTGAGCCGTGTGTTCTTTAGGTTAAGTATCAAAATGCAACTTGTATAAACGTCAATTTCACACAACCGACAAGATGAGCATCACTGGGGGGGGACTGAAGCTGAAGTGCTCAGGGTCTAGGACTCGTATCAGCGCCCCCGGGGCAGAGCTTACCAAGAGGATCGCCCAACATCTCGGCCAGGAGCCGGTGCTCAATGTTCTGATAGGTGATCCCCACCACGTGGCATATGACTGCAGAGACAGACAGACAGACGGACAGAGGGGAAAGTACACAACGTTTAAAACTTAACGTAGCTATGCAGACAATTCAAACAGCCACATTTCCATAATACAAATAATCATCGCAAAATGATTTATATGCATTGATGTATGAAAAAGTACATTTGCTTGTCATTCAACCAATCTCATCAATGGCTCTCTAGCTCCTTTTTGCAGTCATTATTATCCCAGGACCATCACTTGTACATCACATTAAAATTAATCCTTTGTAAGAATGATAAGCAAGTACCTGATTAATGTTACTGACTCAGCACTCAACTTCTGAAGCGTGAGCAAAGCCAGCCAGCAGATTAACTTTATTTGTGCATTTGAAGAGAGCAAAACAAAGACCCGTTTTTTGGGTTTCGAAATATAACTGCTCTTAGACATCTGAGATGGGGCATTGGCTCAAATGTGCAAGACCTGAGCAGAGAAGATGAAACCTGTCATGACCGTTCTAAAATATCTTAAGGCTAATATGAAGAATGAAACATTCTGTCACGCAAACAGAAATGTGACATTATTGTACAAGTTTACTGAAATTCCGCCCCATCTCAAGTGTGAACAAAAGCAGAAACATTACTGAATAAAGCCCAGAAAAGATTTTAAAAAACATTTATCTGAGACCTTTTGTTTCTGGCACAATTTATTTAATAAAGACTGAACCTACCTCAAAAAAACTCTGGCACAAACAGGAGACAGAGCACAGAGAAGACTGCATTGTGTGATTCCATGAGGGAAATTTGGATATTTATTTTAGGAATGGATTAAACGGGGTCAATGTCCTTGCCTGTCTACTGTGGCTTGGTCTACTGTAAGGACACCACAAAACTTGGCAAAAATCTCTCTGGCTTCTCTGCCCATTTTGAGTTGCTTTCTTAGCCAAACATAGCAAGCTGACTAGCAACACATATCGCAGATAAGCATAGCAAGTTATTTAACTTTGGTAACAAAACTATTTTGGTTGCATTTTATCGAAAACAACTCTGTGTTTGCTTGGTTTATAATTGGGATCATATAACTAAGCTATGTTAAAGATGTTACCATAACTTACCTAAAAACCATCCCTGTTCAACTGTGTTGCATCGGTAGGATTTGCTTTGCTGTTACAACCATTATTCAGCAAAATACTAGGCTAATACTAAAATACTAAGTACTAATATTTGACCTGCAGTGGTCTGGAGAGCAGACATCCGGCCCCTCCTAATCTAGCCGGAATCTAATCTAGTGTGAACAGACTCAAGACTGAATCTTTCTGTTTAGGAGACCCATGTGTGAATGACGAAGACTATGACCTAACCCAGATAACTGACCTTGGCAATGTTGCAGGCTCCATGTGTGACAAGGGCCTTAACTCAAAATACAGCACGTGAAGAGGTCAAAAGGTCAGTTAAAGACATCATCAGCACGGTCATCCAAATGACCTACGACCTCCGGGTTTCTTGCAGGTGAGTGTCGCAGTAACAAACCAGCGTGAGAAAAATCACACGACAGACCCAAAACAGATGGGAATGGACATTTTGATGCACAAGCACTAAAAAGGCTGGGTGGCCAAGCCAACAGACTGAAGAGTTCCGTTGTGAGCAAATCTCACCATCCTCCTAGCACTAGCCCAGCATCACACTGTAAAGGACAGGGTTCATCAGATCCGGCTCTTGAGTCCAAATCCAGCCCTGGTTTTATTTATTTTTTTCCCCAGGTAATGAGCTGAACGATTAGTTCCAGTCATTGGCCAGTCTTCACAGCTGACTCCCAGGTAAATGGAGGGTGGAAAACCAGCAGTTTATGGATTGGGGACTGAGTTATCTTCCCTTGAGGATCGTGATTTGATGATCCCTGGTATAGGAGGCGGTGCTACTCACACTTGCGGACAGAGTCCTCAAACCCTGTGATTCCATCGATGAGTTCTCTGTTCTCCTCCAGGCTCGACTGTGGACACCGAAAGACGAAGCAGCCGCAAGGCCACACCAAGAAGACATGAGAAACAAACAGCACGTGGTTAGCAAGTTTATTTGACGAGGGCAGTCAAACCCTGTAAAATGTCTGAACCCAAAGAACAATAGCTTTGGGTTTCCCCACAAACCACTGCTGATGCTACTGCTCATGTGTAGCATAGAGTAAGCATTTAATCACAAGCCACACAACCACATCACGTTTATCTAAAAAAGTGTCAAGGCAGAAAGCTGAAGGCAATGAACAGAAAGATGAAGTGGTAAAAAATGTATCTTTCTGCAAGTGTTGGGAACAGATTCTGTTCCGTATCCATCCATCACAAGACACTCCCCAAAAACACACAACCAGACAGACAAGTGCCTTGCGTAAGGGTTTGATGAGAAATGCCCCACCCTAGACTTGAACAGACAATCCTTCCCGCCACAAATCCCTAACCACAGTATCCTAATCACAAAAATACTGGGACTCAGGGCCAAGTCAAACACAGTGTTAAGTGAAATGCCAAGTCAAATGGTTGACATTTATATAGTGTCTTTATCCAAAGCGCTGTACAATTGATGCTTTTCATTCACCCATTCATACACACACTCGCACACCAAGGCCAATGGCTGCCATGGAGGTCACCAACCAGCTCGTTAGGAGCATTTAGGGACAGGGACACTTCAACACACCCAGAGCGGGAATTGAACTGGCAACCCTCCAACTGCCAGATGACGTCTAGAACAGTGTTGAGCAGGGGACAGACAGCTGTGAAAAGTCACTTACCCAGAAGGACTGGAAGTGACATGTCTCCAGGAGGTTGCCCAGGTACAGGATCTGTCTTATCGGACGCTCCTCCTGCTGCGACACTGTAGTCAAGGAAACAGAGCGCCCCCTAGCAGACCGGAGGCCTCAAAACAAGGCAAGCTTGTCTGAGGGATTCATAATCTTAACTAGAACACTTTTTCACATCTCAGGAGTAAACTGAATGTGGAAGCTTCTTTACTTCATTTTAGGAGTGGCAGAGTGCATGTCTCTGACCACCCCTGGACACAGCACACATCTAAGTAACTCACCAAGTTAAGACTGCATTTATTTAAATCTCTTTGAGGCATTCTTACAATCTTTTTATTTTATACACATTACCATTTAAAGTTCTAATTTACCCAGAGTACTATCTAACCATCGAGACAGTTTTGCTGAGATATAATAATTTTCAAGATGACCACGTTTTGGTGATTTGGATCATAATCACCATGATATAATGGGATGCTACAGGTCTCATCTTTCATGCTCATCAATGCGCTGACAATTTACATTAGAAAAATCTCAACAGGAACACCGCTTTCCAAATATAAAGACAGTTACTCACAGACATGCATTTAAATCAAGAACTAGCTAACTGTCAGTTTCCGCTGAAGTATCCTGAGTGAAAGGCTTGGATGAAGTGTCACATTGTTTTGATCAGTAACTTGCCAAACTGTGCATCTTCGGGGGGCACAATGCACAGCCACAGGACTGCTGTTTTTAGAATGGCCCTTTCAACTGCCAATAAATGTGTGTCACACAAAGTCCCCTGGATATAGCTTGCTCCAGCAGTTATCTGAAACCTGGGCACCAAAAGGATACGTGTGTCTGGTCAATCATACACTTGCACAAAGTGAAGTCGGTGTGGGGCAAGTTGGTCAGGGCCTTGAGCAGAATCTGTGAGGTCACTGTTGTCTGAAAGTAGGCTGGGTTGAACTGGTACCTAGAGTAACAGCACAAGGTGGAGATTAGTACAAGGAATGACAGTGGCTACTGACCAAACTGTAAACTAATCTGACAGTAGCCGGTGTATACATGCATGAGTTACTTTCTGTAATGCTGACTTTCTGTGACTGCCTTCACCATTGCGTAAATATATCCACTCACAATTTGAGAACAGCGAGATTGGCTTCCAAATCGTAAGCATTTTCTTTTGCTTGCGTTTCAACGTAACGTTCCAACGTGGCTAAATTCTCCGGATTATACCTGAAAAGAGAGAAAAGGGGGAGGATCAACTCCAGTCAAGAGAGTAATGTTATGTCATCTTGCACACAGTACACTATTCACCCAACTAATTTAACAATGTTGATCCAGCTTGTTGTGCCACTGCTAGCCGTCAAGTGCAAAACACGTCAAACGTTAAGCAAGCAGGATAAACACTTTTATCTAGCTAGGCTAGCTATACCGTTAATCACCACATTGGCAAGTTAGCCACTGCAGCTAGCAAACACAATAGCATACGATTCGACCCAAGTTACCTGCTAAAATGTCGCTTCGAATGGTCAATTCTCTATTAAAATGTGTAACCAGTAACTGTAAATACAGTATTAAACTGTGTTCTAAGAAATGTTACAAGAAAATTAGCTACATTTGCTAGCTACAGCGGAGTACACATTTGTTCAATTTGGAGAAAATCAAAGCACAAACCTGTCAATCCCTCGTAGCAGTTTTCCCACATTCGCCCTCATCTGCTCGAACGACGAAGCCATGGTGTCAATGGTTCTGTTTTGGTGCTTGATCGGATTTGCAGCTGGCCCAAACGGGTTCGGTTCGACCACAATCCACACGTGGGCCCGGAGAATAGCAAAAGAGCGGTCGGAGGAAGAAAACGCAAGGAACGGAAAATGATAGGGTCACGTGAAGCCAGGCCCTCTATTCGCTTTGGCTTCTAGCGACGATACTGTAAATAATTGTATAAGTACTACTAAGTGAAACATTAATTATGAATGTATAACATATAAACTCTGGCGCGATATAGTTTTCAACGAATTAACGCTAGTTATGTTACAAACACGTTTGTTTGTATCCCGGAAATATCTACGTCATTTCGGAAGACCTGTGCGAAGGCGAAATAGATCCAATGAGGAACATTTCCGATGATATACGTTCCTTTGTGCATACATTTATAAAGTATAGACAGAGGTATAGGATCGTACAAAAAAGAAAAATAAGCCAGCGTAAACACTTTTCAAGCACAATAAGAAAACAACAGCAAATTCCCAGTCTCGACACCACCCATCGTGTTTAGTTTGTTGTTTGAATATTGACTCTGAAAGGCAAGTTTCAAAATGTTTCATTTGTTGCAACCCAAATAAAAAGCGGTTTACATCTGTATTTCTGCTATAAAATATAGAATGGTACGATTCTCCGTACCCTACAGCAGGACAACGTATTTTCGCCGTCCTAAAAGATGATGCTATTTTATTTATTATATTATTATATCTCTGTGTTCAGAAGAATGTTTTTCTGTTTTTATCAAATGTTTCTTCCACTGCATAGATTCTATCCACATACTTTATTAGTCACACACGTAAGACATTTTATTTTTTTACATTATGTAAGCGAAAAACTTGAATAAATGTAGAATTTAGGTCTAATACAAATAACTGAATGCTAATGCTAATAATTATTATTATATGGGTAATGCAGTCTATAATATAGAAACATAACATTTAAGTCTGAAATACGTTTCCCACCCACTACTTCGTGTATAGGAATTATGTGTATTTATAATTTACTGTAAGCACAGCACTGTTGTAGGTGCAGAAATATAATTTACTTATTACTGCAAGCATGTTTTTTTTTTATACATGCTGAATGACACAGAACACACATTGATATTAGCAAGATGCTTTTGCTGTTCCTAGTAGGAATTCAAATTGCATTCATAATTTAAAATGCCAAGTTACAACAATAAAAAATCTGTGAAATGTATATTTTTGGTACTACTGTACCCACCACCTGTATGTTTGTAATAAATGTAAATATTATAAATATTACATATAAATATTAACTATCCATCCATTATCTTAACCTGCTTATCCTGAACAGGGTTGCAGGGGGGCTGGAGCCTATCCCAGCATACATTGGGCAAAAGGCAGGAATACACCCTGGACAGGTCGCCAGTCCATCGCAGGGCACACACACCATTCACTCACACACTCATACCAGAGGAAACCGGAGTACCCGGTGGAAACCCACGCAAACACCACACAGAGAGGCCCCAGCCGACCTGGATTCCAACCCAGGACCTCCTTGCTGTGAGGTGGCAGTGCTACCCATTGCACCATCCGTGCCACCCTGAATATGAACTATCTGGAATTAATTCATATAAAAGTATGTTAGTGTATGTTAGCTGATAATATGGAAATGTAAGAAATGCAAAACAGCACAGACTGCAGTAGCAAATAAAAGGACCATTATAGATATTTGACAGTATTTACATGTACAATAACCCTTCTCATCCCTCTTATGGCTTTTAGTGGGGTGTCTGGTGTAGCATGTTATAGTGAGTGCACATCCACTTCTGCAAGCTGAAACCTGTGGCCTTTCAGAAAAAGACAGGGGGGGCGTATAGAAAACAACACAACATGCAACAGTTACATTAGATTACATTTAAATTTTTGTCATTTGGCAGACGCTTTTAATCGAAAGCGACTTACAAGTGCATAGGTTCTTCCACAAGTTAAAGCATCACATCCATAACTAGTAAAATAAACATGAAGTGTTGTTCTAAACATATAGTCATCATACGTGCAATAAAGAGTAATTTAGAGTTGGGTGTCGTCGGCGTAAGAGTGGTAAGAAAAGCCATGGGAAGAGATCCAAGAACCAAGAGACATGGTGTATAGGGAGAAGAGGAGAGGACCAAGAACTGAGCCCTGTGGGACTCCAGTTTGTAGGGGGTGACGGTCAGAGACTGAGCCCCTCCAAGTCACCTAGTAGGAGCGACCAGAGAGGTAGGAGGAAAACCAAGCAAGTGCAGATCCTGTGACACCCATCCCAGACAGCAATGAGAGCATGGTTGACTGTATCGAAGGCGGCCGACAGGTCAAGGAAGATGAGGACAGAGGAGATGGATTTGGCTTTAGCAGAGTGGAGTGCCTCAGTGACCGCGAGCAGGGCGGTCTCAGTGGAGTGACCACTCTTGAAGCCGGACTGGTTGGGATCGTGAAAAATAGAGAGAGCTTTGCACCAGCTTTGCACCAGCCTTTTCTCGACACCTTTGGTAGATAAAAAACCCTTCTGAAAATGTATGAAAAATGAAGAACTGAAAATAATTTGAAAGCAGGATGTTTATTTTTGTCAGAAAACATAAGACCTCAGACAGTCCTGCTTATCCAAGTTACTTTACTTCCTGCCATTTTGCGCACACTTTTATCCTGAGTGACTTACAATGCAAACACAGCTGTAAACTTCAGAGGTCAAAGTGCATTAACTCCCTGGAGGAGGCAAGTATAGTCTCAGGAGAGCCAAGTGCACCAAGTGTACGCATGATTGACAACTTCTCAACTTCCCTATTGCACATGACACTAAGTGACACAAACAAGCAGTCGTTTGAAAATGCTGTTTTTATGTTTATTAAAAAATTAATGATTTTCATTGGAAGTATTTGGACATACCTCTGTACTGAACTGTTGATGGAGCATTGGTTATTATTTCAAATAGTTACAAACTGGGGAAGAAAAGAAAAATATGACCCCAGATTCACTCCCTTACAGATTCAGGAGGAAGGGCTGTAGGCAGAGGTGAGCAGAGTTTTCATCGTGACAGACCGTGGGCTGATGGTTGACTGACTGCACTGAGAGCAGCACCTCATACTGAAAGGCACTGGGGAAAGGTCAGTGCGACACTGCTGCCCACCTCAGCCTTCTCCCTGTGCATGCTCTACGACAGGCCGGGGGTCACACAGGGCCCACCGTGAACATACTCGTGGCTCTTTAATTGCTGAGAATCATTGCTAATTATGGATCATTTATTATTGCATTAGTTATAATAAGAACAATACACTTTATTTATATACTACTTTTCACAAAAATGCTTCACGCACAGAAGAAAAAAAAAAGAACAATAATGTGATTAAAATACGAAAGGAGGCAGGCTGTACCAAAGCACCGGAGCCCTAACAGCAAAGGCCTGAACACCCGTCTTTAGCCCGACCATGAAGCGTTTTAAAAGTAATGTCAAGGATTGCATAGAGAAACAGCCCAGTGCCAGAATACCTCCCTCTAGTGGCAGAATGATAAGTAACATTTATCTGTGTTTAAATTTGTACCATTCATACACAAATACAACACACCTTGTTCATAAATTGTTTTATAAATAGTACAATTAAAACATTTGGGCCCATTTTTAAAAGGAAAGATTCCCCAGCAAGACTATAATTAAACCCTGATCTCTGGAACCACAGTCCCCTGGTCTTCCTCTCCTCCTTCCAGTCAGCACTAGTTCTGTACATCATCCAGTCACAGCAGCATTTAAACAAGTTGTGCATCCTAGGGGGTAAAAGCTTTTGTCCAAGGAAATATTGCTTGAGTTAACCGTGAAATGACACTGTAATATGAAAAGAATATTCTATTTCAATTAATGGTTAATTCACTTTCTCCATTTTACAGTGTCGGACAAAATATAATTTATCATTGGTGCTTTTGTTGAGTTGAGTGGAGTCTTGTTTAATTGAGTGATTTCATCAACTATTCAAACATTGCACTGATAGAAACCTTGCAGTATCGACTATACACAGTTGTATTATATAGCTTATACAAATATATAACTTGTGAATCACCATCAAAAACCTTGGGTGTGCTTTGTGTTAATATTTCAATGTTTAAGTGACATTACAGGAAGTAAGAATGTGGCTCCAAACTAGGGCAGTGCTGCAAATTGTCTGTGTTTGAGCTCTTCGGCTGACACACACAAACCGCACACACACACACACACACGCACACACACATTCACAGCAACAGCCAACAGGAAATAAAACCAGTGCGATGTAAATGAGCCATCCTGAGTGAGAGAGCGAGAGAGACTGACAAAGAGAGAGTGAGAGAGACTGACAGAGAGGGAGAGAGAGTGAGAGAGAGACACAGAGGAAGAGAGAGAGAGAGCGATAGGGGAGGTAGCCAGCTAGAAAGTGTGAGAGAGGAAGGAAGGTGTGTTTCAGTTGAGTTTCTGTGCGCGCTGGTGCATACTCTCGGTCCTGCGCTGCAGAGTGGAAGCAGTGTTCGTCACTGAGTTCTGTCCCCCAGGCCTGCCTCAGTGCCATGCCCCAGCAGTGATGGACTCCCAGAACCGGGCTGTGCTGGACATCTCCACCCGAAACCCTCAGGAGGACTACGAGATCCTGATCCGGGTCGGCGGTGGCACCTATGGGGAGGTTTACAAGGTGCCGATCGAGTGATATTACCACTTTCCCCTGCCTGCTTACATTACTGTCTGTTACTGTCTAATCTTTACTTTCACCGCTCTTCCCCCTTCTCCTACCTCTCCTCCATCTTAATACCCAACTTCTCCCCTGTGTCTCCCTATCTCCTTCATTTTTAGGGGCTTATACCAAATTGAGAAGTGACAACAAATAAGTAGAAAGGTTGTTTGTTACAAGAGTGTGTATCAAATACTTGTTGGATGTTTATTGCTAACAATGGCGAGACAGTGCTTTGTTCCTTAATCAAGTTCAGTCATGCTTACAATTTGAATATAGCAATTCATATATATAGAATATATTTGTACATGTACTGATATATTTCCAAAGTGCACGTTGTCCATGTGCTTGAATTTGACGCCTCTATTAGTCTATTATTTCATACAGAATTTTCAATATGTAGAATCAGTTTTGCAAGTAGATAGAATATATATTTAATGCTGTGTTGTACAGTTTTGTGAGAAAAAAAACAAACAGAGCAGAGCCCAACTTAGAATTTACACACAGGGCAATGTACACATGCCTATGTAACTCTATAAGATTAGGAACATTTTATGCCTGTTGCTGTTTTGGACCCTTTAAACTGTATTATTGTGGAGAGGTGTTATTCGGCTGTAATAACACATCGTGATAAAGAACTGACTCTCTGGAGTTGTGCTCTGTTGTGTGCTGTTAGGCCGTGGCTGCTGGGGCCTTGTTCTGTGTTTGTGGCTCCAGGTGCAGCATTTGCATTTGAACAGAGAGTATGATACACGATCGCTGTGGTCGGCTTAGCCCTTTTGATCTCAATCAAACTTCCCGTCTTTACAGAATATTTCTGAGCATGATTGCATCTGTAATATCACGCTGGGATTTTTTTGTTGCTGTTCTCTTGAAGAATTTGAAGGTTTTAGAGTATAGCAATAGCAAAGGATGTTTCTTTGGGCCAGATTCAGTCTGATGAAAAACTTGATAATCCTTTGAATGACACATTTTTTTAAAAATGTGATATTTTCCTTGTAACTACTCCACATAAATTGTTGTCTCGGTTATGAAAACAATAAATACTCTCAGATTCTCATATGATAGATGAAGATAGATGAAGTTAGATGAAGTTGATGAAGTTGAGCCATACATTTCACAAAGTCAACGTTCTCTTTCACTTTTATAGCATGTCTGTGTCGCATTGTCAGGGAATGGGCTCATAAAAACAAGTAAAGTGTTAATTATGACTGGGATACATTAAAATACGCGAACAGCACTCTGATTGACAGGTCTGATCGAGGGCCAGCTCAGCCCCTGGTGGGTTTGTTCCCCCCCGACAGCGGGGGCTCCTGGTCCTGGAGACCCCATGGGTGCTCCAGTAATTAAAGGTTATTGAAAGAATGGGTTTAAGTTACATAAATGTTTGTTGAAAGATTTGGAGGCCTTGCAGGTTGCCAATTTGTCTTTCTTCAAACTCTTCAATTTCCACGAACGGCTCTGCCAGGATGGCTGGTTGTCCACACGTTATGTGTTTAGGGATCCATTTATTTCAGCTGCAGATCCCTCAGCTAAGCCAAAGAGAAATTAAGCGTCCATCAGAAGGAGTCATTTGCCGCAACATGTTACAGAACATTTAAGTAAGACTTCTCTCAGCACTGCTCAAAAGTTCATACATTTACACAGAATATGTATTCTGCTCACGGCATTAGGAAAGTCAGAATTCATCAATAGACATAAACATCTGAATACTTTGGGAAGTGCATGTATGGTTGGAATGAAAAACAGCACACAGGGGGATTATCCACTGGCGTCAGTGCTGGCAGTGGGAAGTGATTCTGTTCCCCACCATTCTGCCCCTACTTTACACATGGCTGGCCAGAGGGGGATGGAATTGCCCTCAGTTGTCAGATTGCTCCTGAGATTTCTTCCCATCTGAGAGGTTTTTCTCAACACAGTTTGAGTTTTTTTCTTCCCACCGGGGAGTTTTTACTTCAGTTGCTCGCTTTTTGGGGGTTCAGGACTGGCTTTTGTCCAATTGTCCTGTGTCATTGTAAAGCGTCTTTGTGACAGCACTAAGTGTACAATCTTATCCATAAAGGGCCGGTGTAGGTGCAGGTTTTTGTTTTAACCCAGCACTACAACACCTGATTCTACTTATGAAGATGATGAAGGCTCATGATTCAGGTAATTATTTGAACCAGGGGTAGCTTTGCTAAGACATGCACTCACACTGGCCCTTTTTGGCTGAGATTGGACACCCCTGCTCTGCTGCTAGGCAGACCCTGCAGATAGAACAGCAGTGATAGAGACACATGAGTTTGAATCCAAGTTTGAACCTATAGGCATTTCAGTTACCTGTTGATATCTCCATCTTTAAAAAACGAATAAAAAAATATTCTAACAAAAAGTTGTCATCAGGGGGAAAAGGTTCTATCAGGACAAATGCGGAAGATGTACATAAGCCAATAAATACATTTGAAAATACAGAAACACAAGCTGTCACATAGCGATTTAGCCACATGCATTGATGGCTGCTGTGGTAAGCTGCCATCAGGCCAAAAGTCTGGCTGTTCTGTTGTGGGACACACTATTACATTAACAACCTGTTTCCGCTGGATCCAAATCAACTTGATTAATCCAACCAATAATTCAAAATGTCAATAATAACATTTTGCGAATAACATTTATTGCTGTGCATTTCAATGTCACTCTCTTGGACGCCTTTGTCTCTGTGCTAGTGTGTTTGCTCCACCTGAGCAGCTGTTTTTGGTACAGCCCTGCTTCTTGTACACCTAGAGTGGCTTGACGGGTTGCCTCATGCCTGCTATAGGACATATATATAGGGAATATAGGGAGAACACTGCAGACTGGCGTTTTCTTATAGCGTCACAGAAACGTTGCTGCAGCGTTTCAGATGCATTGTGCGAACATTACCTGTGAGCTATGAGCCATCCCCCAGCTGCTGGGTTGATAATTGTGTGCACCGTGCAGTGCTGATGCAAATTAGGGGTTATAGAGCACACTTCCTCTCAAGAAGAGCACACAACAGAGACGGGCAGCCATTAAACCTGCGCTGTTCAGCCTTTCATTGGGGGTTGATGGTGTCCTTGAATACTGACCCAGGATCAGTTTAAGATTTCTGCCGAAAATGCTAGGGGTTAAGGTACATGACTGAGCGGTTCGATCCTCAACGTGGCCACAATAAGATTCGCACAACCGTTTGGCCCCTGAGCCCTTAACCCCACATTGCCCAGTCTAATCAACTATAATTCACTTTGGATAAAAGTGTCAGCTAAATAACATGTAACGTAGTGTACCAGGGTTGGGTTACTGATCACAGATCAGTACATGGGAGCTCCATGTGATGGGAGCAGAGACAGGGGATTAAATAAGGAAGCATGCCTTCTGCAGCCCCCACTCTGAAAACAAAACCAGCCAAGAAGAAGAGGAATTTGAGTGTGTGCGCATGTGGGTATGCATGAATGTGTGCGTGGGTGTGTGTGTGTGTGTGTGTGTGTGTGTGTATTGTACCGGAACTTGAGTCAGGTCAGGGCCGAATGGCAGGTGTAAAAGGGCAAAGATTCTCCAGAGACGGGCTCAGACCCACAACCCAAAAAATATAACTAAATTACAGATTGTCATGCGCAGAGTTCTGCTCGAAAGAATCGCAGGGTAAAAAAAAGTCCTGCAGCAAATGTGCAAAATGTTCCATATGGCCTTCCCCCTCACACTGGGTGACAAGCACTCATAGGAAGCCATGCAAACGTTTGGCTTAGAGCTCACATCACAGTAATACACACTGCCGAACAGCACTGGTGCATGTGGCACGGATTTCCCGATTGTTGACTGAGCTGCAAGCTTGCACTGCACTCACATCGCCTCTCACAGGTCAATGCAAATGAGTTCACACTTGTGTGAGTCTTGACAACGCCGTGCTGCACGTCGCCAAACTGTCAATGTCCTCAATGTCCAAAATGGTGGCACATTGGACATGATTTAAAGTCGGTAGGGCAGGAAAACAACTTTTTTGGCAAATCTCAGATTTTATAGTACAGTGTTAGTTAAACAATGAGGAAACTTTGAGCCACAAAAGGAAATGTACTGTGTGCTTTTATCCATCACAGTGATTCATTTTATTTCCCTAGTGCTCTTACACAGGAAATTAAACAACTCTCAACTCGCCCACTACCAGGATAGCATGTCTGCTGGTATCTATTTACAATATATCTCATATCATGCATGCAATTTAAGTAGATATTGGCTTTACTCTGGATCAAAATAAATGTTTGTTTTACACAAACACACACACACTTACACACATAGCTAATTGTACAAGAAACAAAAGACAACAGCATTGAGGTTAATAAGAGGTCTGAGTGTTCATTGTTCCGCTTTAGCACTGTGATACCACAGAGTGTCAGTTGTCCGGGGCCCACTCATTCGTGACCAACTGTCACTGGAAGAGCCAGAGCCCTTTACTGCCATGGTTTCATACCTTGTGTGTGTGTATGTGTGTGTGTGTGTGTACGTGTGCGTGTGTATGTGTGTGTGTATGTGTGCATGAGTGTGTGTGTATTTGTGTGAGTGTGTATGTGTGTGTGTGTGTGTGTGTGTGTGTGTGTCAGGGGGGGCTCTCTGAAAGGTGACATTTGACTGTGACCTTGCTGTCACCAGTAGGACTGACAGTATGTTTCCATGTCTGAGTGACAGGGTGAAATGTCAGGGCAGCTGGGGTCGGGCTGGTTCCTCCGAACTTTTCCCTCGCATTTCTGACACGGCGTGAGTGCGATGCGTCAACGTTTCGAGAATGTTGTGTCGACAGCTCTCGGGTCATAGAAGGAGGTCACTTCTCGTGAAAAACAGCAGGAATCTCATGTGCACAAACTGCAAAGAAGCAACTTCTGTGAACTCAGGCAGGCTGCACTGCTTTGCACACCTCATCCACGTCACTGACACACTCTGCGTGCTTGGTGCTGTGTGATAAGAAATCTGGACAAAAACGGTTCAGTCTTCATAACTAATGAGCTGCATGACATGCTTGCTTTCATTACTGAAATGACATCAACTTTGACTTTTCATTTTACATATGTACTGTATATTATGTATTTATATTCTATTAATATTTATAACACTATATATGGTCATATCTGTACATACATGGCACAAAAACAACCCTCCAAGAGGGTTTTCATGAGATTCTCAGAAGTTGCTCTTGTTGAATTTAGGGTTGGAGTCAATTCCATTTCAATGAAGTCAAAAAAATTAATTCATTGATAAACTTCAAGGAATGTTACACTTCATTCCAGGAACTGAAATGCAGTTCCTGAAATGACTGAAATGAATGGAATTCCCCCCCCCCCATCAACCGTGGTTGAATGCTGAATGCGATATCTCATATCCATAAGCATCATTCCATAATCTTACATTGAGATTATTTCCAGTGTATTTCCAGGACTTCTTTCCCTGTTACAGGTGAAACAGTAGAGTCCCACTGAGAAATCAAATGTGACTCTGCCCAGAAGCAGGGCCCCAGTCTCTCCCCAGCTCAACATGTATGAACCTCTTCACATGAGCACGTACTCCTCCTCCCCCTCCCCCTCCCCTCCCCTGTGCTTGCTCTGCCGATATAATTCGCTGAAGTCATGTGACTGAAGCGGAGGTATCTCTCACACTCATCAGCAGTAGTGCAGCTGTTCTGCCGGTTCCCCTGTGTGGCCTGTCCCTTCTCTGCAGGTATGTGGCACAACACGTCTGGAGCGTAAACACAGCGTCACCTGCCCGTCCTGTCTGCTTTGTTTTCATTTCCTTTGTGCAATGATGACCAAGGTCAGGCAGAGGGGAAAATGAACGATTGAGAAACAAAACACTCAACCCCCCTAATTTTTTATCCTAAATTCCTCAACGGTGTCTATGCCCTAGATAATTTCTGCATTTTGGCATAATGTCCGTGGTTAGGCTTAAGGCAGGGCAAGCTGGATCAGTCACTTTGAAGCTGCTTGCTGGCATGCATGGCCTACACAGATACAGTGGTAACTCCAGGTTTTCCTGTTCAGTGGCTCTGTCTCCATACCAGAGACAGGTAGTGTGGGTTCATGTGCCGTTCCAGAGTATTGATGGGCCCCACAGTGTGGTATCTTATATGCGGCAGCCTATAGCCGAGTGGCTAAGGTGCTTAAATGGGACCCAGAAGGTTTGTGGTTCAAACCCCAGTGCCACAGTAAGATCCGTGTGGCTGAGGGCCCTTAACCCCACATTACTCTTCAAAGGGTTGTCTAATTAACTGTAAGTTGCTGTATTAACTGTAAATGTAGCGTGTGCCAGTGCTGGCTGGCTGGCAGCCCTGCAGGGTATCACACAGCTCCAGCCTCTCCCTCTGATGAGAGGCTGCAGTCAGCTGGTGGGGTCACGTCTCCACGGGACCTGTTAAACTGAACCTGAAGTTTGCCTCTTGGGCCTGTGTGAGCCCAGCTACTGCACTGCGGTGTGGTAACGAGCAGCAGCTGATGCCATGTGTGACATCACGCCTGCTCTGCATTCTCCTGAAGCGTTAGCGGTGGTTGCAGCAAAGGGTGAGAGAGTCACCTTCCTGTCAGCTTTGACCAGTCTGGTCATTGTCCTCTGATGTCTCTCATCAACAAGACGTTTCTCTGTGCAGAACTGCTGCTCACTGGATTTCTTTTAGTTTTTTGCACCTTTCTTTGCAAACTCCAGAGACTAGTGTGGTTGAAAATCCCAGGAGATCAGCAGTTTCTAAGATACTCAAACCACCCTGTCTGCCACCATCATTCCGTGGTCAAAATCACTTAGATGTTCCTAATAAAGTGCCTGGTGAGCGTATATTGGGAGGTGATATAATACACTATCAAAAACTTTGGCTAATAATGATGGGCCATTGGAAAAAGTAGTTGATTTATTATACAATTAATACATACTATACACTACTGAGTCATATGGACGTAATGTTACCCAGAATACACTGAAAAAGAATATCCTTATCCAGTCTCCGTAGCGACCAAAAGACAAAATCACATGATCCCATAGCAACAAGACAAGGGTTAAAAACACAGAGCCTTTAACAACACACCTTTTAGCATGACATCATACCCCGTGGGCCATTCTGAATATGCAGTCATATGCGGTGGCCTCCAAAACAACTGCCACCCTTGATAAAGAGAGATGGATGTGTAATCTATATACAGCAGGTAATTAGCTATATTGTATGCTCACAAAATGGGGACATCATATTATAATAATGGAATTATTTTAAATATATATATATATTTTTAACAAGAAATACATTTATTTCCCAAAAAGATAGGCGTCAGAATTATTGGCACCCTCGATTTCACCCCTATAATCTGTGCACCCTCCTGGAGTCTTCTGTAGTCTTCTGGAGGTGGGGGTTGTGGTTCTCCTTCACAGAGGTCTTTGCCTTCAAATCACACCACACATTTTTGATTGCTCCAAGTCTGAAGACTGAGATGGCAATTTCAAAACAGTACACCTGTGATCAACTCACATTTCCAGGTATGAGCTTCTGGAGTGGGGTTGCAGGTCTCTGTATACTCTAGGGACGATAGGCTATTTGTGTGAATTAGTTCATGCAGTATAAAAGAAATAAGTCAATATTCTTTTTGTTTGAAAGTTCTCTGTCTTCAGAAATATGAATTCAATTGATATAAAGCCAGTAACCGCTTTTGCTTGTTGGTTGGAAAGCCTTGGTGAACTGCAAGGTGAACACTGGTAGTGTCTGCTGAAGTCAGATAATGGGCATATTTGTTACAACAGGTACTCCCGGAAAGACAAAAGCAGTTTTGTCTGTTTGCTCACAGTACATTTCCTTGATGTATGGATGTTCAGGACTATAGCTCGCCCTCACACACATGCAAACACAATCACACACACATATGTATATATACACACTAAAACACACACACGCACATACGTAAGCACATATACAGACTAACACTCACAGACACATGCACACACACACATGCAAACATAATCACACACATGATCACACACACACAATCATGCACATACCATATATACACACTAACCCCCACTTGCACACATACACACACACACACACACACACACACACACACACACACACACAGTGTTTTGGCGCTGACGATATTTTGGTCTAGCTCTGATGTGTTTCTTGTCACCTCTCTAAACTCTTGCCAAGTTTCAGTAAACTCAGTGTGTAAATGTTAGTTGTTACTTCCTGAAAAGTGAATAGAAATGGCCCACAACTTCTACTGAAGACAAGATAAAAATCCCTAAAAAGTATTCCCTAAGATACACATCTTATTTTGGCCTTGCCAGGGGCTGAGATAGATCTTGTAATTTACCTGTGAATGCGTGTGTGTGTGAGAGTAGGAGCAAGGGGTGGGGGATGGGGTTTGAGGAAGAGGAGGGGTTTGCTAGGAGGAAGAGGAGAGAAGGTTTGATGGTTGGCGGTTGCTGGAGTTTCCCAGCTCTGTGCAGAGCAGGCAGGTGCAGCAGCAGCAGCTGGCAGGATTTAAATGATGAGTTTGTGAACTGGGAGGGGGGGGGTGTCAGTCTTTGATGTGTCCAAAGAGCAAAAACAGGAACACAGTTCAGTGTTCAGTGCAACACCCCCCCCCCCCCAAAAAAAAATTTAAAAAATGTAACCAAAGCTACTGAATTCTCGCAAAGCTGCAACCTCTTTGAATGCCTATTCGCAAGACTCTTACTTACCATATATTAGATAGCACACACACAGTGTGCTTGCAAAAATCTGAAATCATCTATGCAAGGCAGACAACTGAATAAACTAAATTCGAAATATATTTGTTTATATATCTTTCATCGATCTCCTCAAGAGCCCCATAAGAAGGGAAAATCAGTCTCCTCCTATGGTCTGCTGTGTCTCTCACTCTGACCACCAGACTCAATTCAGCCAGTTAGCTTCTTCTCCTTTTCAGTACTAAGCACTGTACTTCAGTCTCACTGAAAAGGGAACATCTTTCCCCTGGGAACTAACCAGCGAAAGAACACCAGTCACACAGTGAAAGAACACCAGTCACACAGCTAAATAACACCAGTCACACAGCGAAATAACTCCAGTCACACAGTGAAATAACACCAGTCACACAGTGAAATCACACCAGTCACACAGTGAAATCACACCAGTCACACAGTGAAATCACACCAGTCACACAGTGAAATAACACCAGTCACACTGTGAAAGAACACCAGTCACACAGTGAAAACAGGTCTGTTCCATTGGCAGTCTACCCTACTGAAGTCTGAGGGCATGCATTTCCGCTGCAACCAGAGAGCTGTGTGACTGCCCAGGAACACAGAATAATACTGAATGACATCGCATCCTTATCCGCTTACTCAGCTTTGAGTTTTACAGTTTATATTCACATTATGTCAGATGTACAGGAGTTACTGGCCTTGTGTGAAGAGACAGGAGGGGGGCCATCAGGGGATTTTGGGCCCCATGAAAAGATCAGGGCTCCTGGCAGTCAGGGTAACTGGGATCTCACAGATAATAAGTTCCAGTCCTGGGAGGATTTATGTGTTTTGTTTGTAAACTGGTCAACTGTGCAGTTATGGCAGTGCATCCATGTTTGACATTGGTTCAGGAGGTAAGGCAGTCGGAGGGTTGCCAGTTCGATCCCGCCCTAGGTGTGTCGAAGTGTCCCTGACCTAACCCCCAATTGCTCCTGACGAGATGGTTGGTGCCTTGCATGGCAGCCAATCGCCGTTGGTGTGTGAATGGGCGGATAAGAAGCATCAATTGTACAGCGCTTTGGATGAAGGCGCTATATAAATGCCTACCATTTACCATGTGTTCAGTGGCACTGGCAGGATTCCTTCCTGAGGTCCGTTGATGATGATTGTAACAGTGTGATTAAAAGGACCCTTCTACACTGCACGTCTTTGTCCACATCTCTTAGGCATTTGACTGGAGTTTTGAGTAGCTCTTTATTTTATTTTTTTACAATAATGTGTTGATGGGACGAGCCTTACGAAAATACAGTCATTGGGGCTTGTTTTCAGGCAGAGCAGATCCAGTCAGAGTGTGTGACCGGCTGTCAGAACCACAACGTTTTCTCAAAATTTGCACGAGTTTGAAGTTCCGACCAAGTACATCACCGCTCATACAATCTCAGATGAAACTCTGTCTGCAGTTAAATGCCTATGCGCCCCACACTCATGCACACGGCACATGCACAGCATTCTCCAGCGCGACAGTGTTGTTCTTTCATATTAGAATGCTAATATAAGTGCTTGCGTCATAGAATGGCTTTCGACGTTGGGTGATGTTGTGTGTGGCTGACAGCGGACAGCTCCATCAGCCACCCCGGGGGTGTGCATCAGTGCGATCGCTGTGACAGCATCATGGAAACCAGCAGACCCTCACAAAGCGTCTTTCCACTGCTCTGTGGGGTGGGGCGGTGTTCACTGGCTTGGGTGCTTTCGCCTGTTTCGCTCTTTCTTCAGTGGACACACTCAGAATATATTTCCACTGTTTGTACTCAGACACCAAAGCTATTTATAACATGTTGTTGCTTGCTTGTGGGTTCATACACATAAGCACCACAGAGGAGACCTGACAGACACTGTTGAGGGAAGGTCATAAATAATTCTTGAACATGAACATAACTGAACATTCTAATGCTGATGTAAGAATCACTACAGGTAACTGAAAGCAACTAGTTGTAATCACACTAGTTCTAGAATACTCTTTTGAACAAAAATACTCTTCAAAGGGTTAATCATTTAACTACATCAGCACTAAGAGTGTTCTGATCTGTCTGTGTTCTGTCTCATTCTAATTACATATTTGTGATCTCACACTTTAACACCAGGATACTATTTAACAGCCAGTTAAGTAGTATCCTGCCCTACCTGTTTATGTTGTCTGAACCACCACACCTAATTTTGAATAACAGCATTGGTATTTCCAGGCCACACAGTTCTATACAATCCAAATTATATGAATATGTGTGGCTATGCTGCTGGTTGTGTTTTCATCAAACAAACAAACATACAGATAAATTAACATCACCAGGTTCCAGGTAAAATAATAAACTAAGATACCAAAGTGATAACAAGCCCGGCTCAGTGAAAGCTTTTCAGCTGTATTCCTGGGACACGGCCCTCCTTTTACTCCTTTTTCTTTTCCTTACTCCTTTTCTTGCTCCTGGCTCCATCCATTGGGGGAGACAAACAATGAAGCGTTTAAAGGAAATGAAGACAGGGGAATCAAGAATGTGAATTAGACAAATGGAATGTCCTTGCTCCTTTAAACGCCACTTCAAATCCATGTCAGTTACAATGTCGCCTATGTGTGGCAGATGGGGAGAGATTGATTCACAAGTCAATTATTTATAGATACATTACGTATTACTTATACTTCTACAAAGGATACACTCATGTTTTCTTGCTCAAGAGAACTTTGGTAGCATCCTCAGTTTGGCTTCTAGCTCTTTGAATCAACATTTAACAGGTTGGAATTTAATTAAAGATGGCAACCTCAATCAATTTCCGGGTCAGGCAAAGAACAAGGTGAAAAATGAATTATTGGAAAGAGACCATGGTCTCAACCACCTACTGTGGAAAGAAAGCTGTAACCCAGGTGTGCATGCCCACTCCAACAGTAGGCAAGGCTGGAAACTTCCTCCCCCCGAGACCCGACCCCCAGATGCCAATGCTGGTCATAACAGTATTTATTACAGGAAAGAGGCTGAATGTCACAGAAATGTAGAGAGTTGTTTATGTGAACTTTCCACAGTGAATACATTGGCCACAGTTGTCCTCTACTGACTTACTGTCACACTGTGTAAAATGGCGGTTTGCTGATGGTATTGGGTTAGGGGAGAGGGTGGGGTGGAGAGTGGGTGGAATGTGATCGTTTAAGCACAGAATTTTCCAAGACTCAAAGTTCCACAGAAAGGCAGTTTCTATGGCACTGCATCAGACCACTGTTATTATTTTGTCATTCAGCAAATCTCCCAAAATTAAACCAACAAACAATAAAAAAATAAATACAAGATCCACTTCAATAAGATGATAATGATGTGTGTGTGTGTGCGTGCATGAGTGTGTGGGTGTGTGTATGTGCATGAGTGTGTGTGCGTGGGTGTGTTTCCCGCTCTCCAGCCTAATGAAGCAGAATGCATTTTGACAATACCCAAGCATCACAGCAAAACACAAGAATGTATGGGTGTCTATGCTGCTCCAATGACAGCTGCTTAAACCAGTCAACCTAGACACTTCCTGTTGGGTGCCGAAAAGTTGGGTGCATTTTCAAAAGAGCAATGAAGCTATATTTATACAGACTATTATTATTGGTAATTAAATATTACTGTCAACTTCACTTGGAATTCCCCCGGGAAGCAAAATATAATGAAACTGATCTGTTCCTATTGTGTTGTATTTCAGGCACGGAATAAACAGAGCGGAGACCTGGCTGCCATCAAAATCATTAAAATGGAACCAGGTGAGTGTTCACTGATTTCTTGGATGTGGCAATGGGATAATAAAACACAATAAAATAATATTACAATGATTTTTTTTAAAAAGCACAATTTTAACTTCCTGGTCAAAAACTGAGAGAAGCTTGACCAATCACAGAGTACAGTAACTGGTGGGTACATTACTCTTGTCTGAATTACCACACAAAATACAATTGGGCGGCCTGTAGCGTAGTGGTTAAGGTAAATGACTGGGACATGCAAGGTCAGTGGTTCTAATCCTGGTGTAGCCACAATAAGATCCGCACAGCCGTTGGGCCCTTAACCCTGCATTGCTCCAGGGGAGGATTGTCTCCTGCTTAGTCTACTAAATTGTACGTCACTCTGGAGCGTCTGCCAAATGCCAGTAATGGGATTAAACAGTTGTGATGTCACCTGGCACAGACAGGAGCTCCACTCCTCATGTAGTACATTACCATGGAGCGTATATCCACCAATTACCATTATCTATGGGTTCGTACCAACATTACATTATTGGCATTTGGCAGACGCTCTTATCCAAAGTGAGGTACAGTTGATTAGACTAAGCAGGAGATGATCCTCCCCTGGACCAATGCAGGGTTAAGGGCCTTGCTCAAGGGCCCAATGGCTGTGCAGATCTTATTGTGGCTACACCAGGATTCGAACCACCAACCTTGCCTGTCCCAGTCATTTACCTTAACCACTACACTACAGGCCGCCCCTGCAACATACTCCATTGATTGAGGAGATTTTTTCTATGAGATGTATTATATTATCTCTGAACAGGATGTTGGTCTGTATTCATAAAACATTATCACCAACAATTATTTAGAATGAAATTATATGAAAATTGTGTTTTATCTGATTGTCACACATCATTTTAATTCCTGAAAACTAAAACAAAGAGATGTCATTTATTCTGTGCACAAAAAGATACATTTGACCCAACTGGTTAACTGAAACTGAGAGGAATGACTCATTACGCTACATTACATTACAGTTACTTAACAGACTTATTCGGAGTGACACATAGAACATCAGTGTGACTACAATACAAAAATACAAAAATACAATATCACCAAGAAGGCCAATTAATAATCAATAAATGTAATGTTAACTGAACCAACAACAATTTGCATTATAACTAAACAAAGATTACATTACAGTTATTTAACAGATGAGGGACATTCAATAAAGTGCAAATCATAACCAGGCACAAGTGCGCTGCTACAGTTCCAAGATGATCTATCTTTGCACAGCTATAACTACAGGTTCATTCAAAGGGAAATGCACCGAAAGAAAGAGCAAAAGAGAGGTTATCTAAAGGGGGTCGCGGTGCAATCTGTAAACGCAGATGCAATGGGAAGCTCTTTACACCACCAGGAGGCCGGAACAGACTCCCATGACCACAGCGTACTCAGATCAAAGCATTTCAGACAAAGGTGGTTTCTGACACGCAGACTGTGATCGCGGTAATTTGTTACAGAGCAGAAATACGCCGGACAGACGGAGGATGAGATGACGAATGAGCGCAGTTTAGAGTAGGAGTGTGGGGTTCCCCTTTCATACCAACCTCACACTCACTCCCGCGCCTCACACAGCTAGCCACACAAGTGCTCCAAGAGCAGGACACACGCGTGGGAAGAGATAGGAAAGAGCAGGCAGCAGACAGCAGCAGAATGATGTCATATCTATGGTATAGCTCGAGCACAGTGGATGCAAGAAACGGTTGTGATTTGTATCGCTCAGTATTAACGGGAAGTACCAGATAATCCTGGTACTAAGAATCAAAATGCTTTTGAAAAATGTCTTGAAAAACGGTCATATGAAAATACAGTGATACATTTATTATTTATTATATACATTATTATATTTTATTTAGTTTATTTAAAAATAAATATATTGCTATTTCTGAAAGTGGCCATACTTATGTGTATTTGCCCATATATTGTGAAGTTTAACCACATTTTTTATATATATATATATATATATATATATATATATATATATATATATATATATATACTAAAGAATCAGGTCCAGAATACACAGTAGAGATAATAGTATTTCCAAGATATATTGCATAACTGACAGTGCTTAGTGGTATGTTTATATCATTTTCTGTACCATTATCTAATTTGTGTAGGTAAACAACCATCTGTCTCTTTTGATTTGAAAGTTATTTTGCTTTCTCCATGCTAATAGATAACAAAGGAATTTTATTTGTGCATTACCTCTTTTATACCCTAGTGAAACAGGAAGTGATGGAAGCCCAAAAACAGTTCCTCATGACAGAGATTAACCTTAAAACACAGAATTGTATTTCTCATTTAATTTTAGGATTCATTTAAAATAACCTTTAGGGGAGTCATTATGACACCTATGTTTTTAAGAAAAAATCTACTGACTAAAACAAGTGAAATTGAATAAAATAGTATATACAATATTTTTCACATTTGAACATACAATATATATACGTAGCTCATTGCCTGTGATACAGGATTTATTCCTCAAAGGTGTCAATAATTCTGGAAATATTTGCAGTGTTGCACTCGCTTAGGGGGTAAAAGAGGTGACTTCCTCTGAAACTGTAAGGCTCCTGTGATCCTATGCAGCTCTGTGCCACAGCCTTTCAGCAACAATGCAGTACGTCTCCACTGTTTGGGTTACGTTGTGTCATGGTTACACACTGGTGTCATCGTTTGCTAACGCCTGGCTTTCGGTCTCTTCAGAGGACGATTTCTCGGTGATCCAGCAGGAGATTGTGATGGTGAAGACCTGCAAGCACTCCAACATTGTGGCCTACCACGGAAGCTACATCCGGTGAGTGGGGTCACCTCAACTAGTTCCAGTTTAATGACACAACACAACACCGAGAAAGAAGACGACCATATGAAAAATAGCACATCGGAAGTTCCCCCTGAGAACGTTTTTCTATTCTATTCTGTTCTGTCTTTTATCAGGGAACACCAAACCCCCTCATATCATTCCTGTCCTGTTATGATAATGTGTATTTAACAAAAGGCATAGAAAAATACCATATTGTTGCAAATAATACAGTCTAATTGCGCAGAATCACTTCCGTACAGCAAATCTCAATTACGTGCTGTTAGACATGCAAACAGCGTTCTATAGAAATATAGAAAAAAGTTAATGTTTTAAATGTAGAGATATTGCTGAATGCCTGGTATACACTCTTGCTCTTTGCCACAGACATTAAGCGTCTCACCTGAGGTACAGTGCACCATGGTAAGCAGTGGCAGAGAAGGCAGCCATGATAGGAAGCTAGGGCCCTAGTGACCCCCATCAACTTCCTCACAATGGCCCCAACTTCCTGTAGAAGCTCTGCATACAGATGCTCAGCTCGTCTGAAGTGGTCAACCAGCGAAACCATGTCAAGCTGGGAACTGCTCTGAACTGGTCAACCAGCTACTAGCTGTTTCAAAACCTAGCTTGAGCTGTGATCTTCAGCAGGAAATGTACACATTAAGCTCACTTGCATTCACGGACTGATAATTAATTCAGTGACATTTACCCAGCTATACTATTTCAGCTGTCCTTCCCTGCCATTGTAATGGCAAATGTGCTGTACAAAGCTGTACTGGGTTCAACACTGTAAGTTTCCATTGCAGAACCAGGGTTGTGTTGTATTTAAACATGATGTAGAAACCATAACAATCTCATTGCACAATCTCTCCACTGCATGCTAATGAAAGGGAAAGCAGGAAGCTGCTCTCATTGACAGTCACACTTAAGGGCACACTGTTCTTACAGCACTCCTGCTCCAAAATATGTGTGAATATTACAGTTAAACCAATATAACTGGGCAGTATATAAAAATCTGCCAAAAATGGGCATTAGTGACTGCAGTTACCCTGCAATTACCATAAATACATGTATACCAATATAAAGGCTGAAATTAGATTAAATGTCTAGTTTGACGCAATAAGAATATACTGTGTTTTCTGGGTATTACATGGTTGTTGTAAGGTGTAATTGGGTGGTATTCTCTGGGTTTGACACTCCTAAAAAACCCTCCCCCCCATCCCCCCATTCCCTCAGGCTTTTACGCATGTAGTGCTCTGTACAATCTGGGTTTCAGAGGCACATACCTCTGTATTATCAATTAGCCTAAATTTAACTACAGATAGCTTTAGCTACCTCCCTCTCTAAGCCAGATTTCTCCTGAATTTGTTTTCCACTGGGAAGTTTTACTTAGCGCCATACCATTCAAGTGCTTTGGTCTCCGTGCTTCAGAACTTTTCCTAATTCCCTGTAGAACCTCTGACAGTGTGTCTGCGAGGGGCGGCGTATGAAGTAACGCCGCATTGAAAGTGAATATGGCGGAAGTGTCTCTGGTGCTGATCTCTGTTTGTGTCTCACTGCTGCGGGTTCAGGGCTAACAAGCTGTGGATCTGCATGGAGTATTGTGGCGGAGGATCGCTGCAGGACATCTACCATGGTGAGCACGGAGCGTGGTTAAGCACTTCTGCAATAATACACATTTATACAGCAGTGCTTCACATAGAGTAGAGAAGTGAATTTAAAAGAGAGTACACAACTGACAATGAAAACACACAATATGCGTACATGCAAATGGAAGCACACAAGTAAGAAAGATTAATAAATAGGAAATGCATACAAGATCTAAAGGGAAAGAAGAATATTCAATGAAAAGATTGTGGAAAATAAGTGTTTTGAGGAAGGATTTAAAAGAAGTTAGCGATCTAGCTAGCCTGAGCTCATCAGACACGGTTCATTCCAGAGCTGAGCGGTTGAGGGGTTCAGGCTTGGGCTGTGCTGTCCACCGTCTCCAGGGTAGGGTTGGGAGGGGGTGCAATGCTGATGACTGGAACATAATCTCTCTCTTTCTCTCTCTCTCTCTCTCTGTCTGTCTTTCTCTCACTAGTAACGGGATCCCTCGCAGAGACACAGATTGCCTATGTGTGCAGGGAGATGCTGAAGGTAAGAGCACACACACACAGACACGCACACACACACACACACACATACACACACACACACACACATACACACACACGCACACACACACACACACACACACACACACACACACACACACACACACCCAGCCACCTTTATCTCACTGTGTCTCTCCACAGGGCCTGGAGTATCTGCACAATCAGAGGAAGATTCACAGGGACATCAAGGTAAGCGGGTCAGGGCGCTCCTCGCTGTGCTGCAGCCTACACAGACATTAAAAGAGTCTGTGGTTCTTCAGCCCACACGTTTCCCATTTTAGAGAGACATTTCAGTCGCACACAAGCCGCAGTTTCACTCATCTAAAAATTCAGTGTAGTGCCCGAGGGCTTCGTCTAATCACAACTCTGTCACAACTCAGTGCAGCCCGTCACTTACTTACGGACATACTGTCCCCAAACACATCTTGTCATAGCCCCTCAAATTAAGAAGCCTATTTCTATATTAAATTATAAATAGAATGAGAGGCCTTTCATGAAAAATCGTATGTCGGTTATGTTTTACAGGATTACAGACTCGTGTACGTGTTTCTAGAAACACATAATGTGATCTCTTGGATCAGTCTCCATGGCATGCTTTGCTATTGAATTTAATAAGATTGCTAATGTTAACCCTGAGTCAGGCAGCTTTGCGGCAGTATTCAGGAGAGTGCAGATAAACACAGTAATATGAAATGAAGAATTCAGTGTTTTTTCTCTGTGAAGCCCACGTCTTCAGACACACAAATGCATTCCACAATCCTTGTGCAATTTTTGTACGTGGCAAACATTCAAGTGTTGCTGAGATAAACACATTTTTGTATGTGACAAACATTTGAGTGTTGCTGAGATAAACACATTTTTGTATGTGACAAACATTTGAGTGTTGCTCAGATAAATAATAGTAATAAGTTCTCTTTAAGTTTGCCTCTAATTCTGAATATTGTTTCTTGTGTCCTACAGGGGGCCAATATTCTTCTGAATGACAATGGAGAGGTCAAGCTGGGTATGACCAATTCCTCAACCAAGTCTCACATGTAAAGTTTTTCACAATGTTGCTCAGACATTGTAAGGGAACAGTCTGAATCATGTTACTGGAATGACCTTTGTGTCATTTTTCACTCGCATCTTATTTCCGTTATGCATTGTTTGCGTGGGATGATATGAGCAAACAACAAGTATGCTTGAGCCACTTTCAGGTCATACTTTAACACTGAGATGAGGCCAATACGCCCATGAGGGTTCCACATACGCACACATTGGCAAACCTCAACCTCACACCGTTTGAGGTCATTACTGCCCTCTTGTGGTACGCATATGGAATTGTGATATCTCGATTAATTTCACTGCTGTGGAGATGGGTTAATGGGATGTTAGGATGAAGGAGTTGACGGCAGGCAACACAGGCAAGATATTGCTCAAGAAAATGACACTAAAATGAAGCTCATATCTCATCACATGACTTTTAAGTTACGAAAAGCTAATTTAAATACAACAGAAAGCAAAAACAAAGCATTATTAAGATGTTGAGAAAACGTCTGTTCTCTTCTCTCCCCGATCAGCTGATTTTGGGATTTCGGCACAGATCACGGCCACATTCGCACGACGCATGTCCTTCATTGGGACGCCTTACTGGTGAGGTCACAGAGCAGAGATATAAGTCCAGAACCATAAGTCCACTGTCCTGGTGTGTCCAAATGTCATTACCTACACAGAATTAGCAGTAACCGTATCCATTTTATAATAATAATAATAATAATAATAATTCACACCACAGCAAATGCAACAATATATGGAAAGACTTCTGTGATTAAACTGAATTAGGCCCCAACATTGCTTTGCTCCTTGCCGATGGAAATGTCAATGAGATACACTTACAGTACCTTTCCTCTCCACAGGATGGCGCCAGAGGTGGCTGCAGTGGAGATTAAAGGCGGGTACAATGAGCTGTGTGACGTGTGGTCAGTGGGGATCACTGCCATCGAGCTGGCTGAGCTACAGCCGCCCATGTTCGACGTTCACCCACTACGGTATGTGACTATCCAGCCTACTTATATACCATACACACATATACCTACGCACGCACATGCGCACTCACACACACATGTACACACACACACACACGCGCATGCACACACACGCACACACTCACTCACACACACTAGCACACACACACACACACACACACACACATATTAACAGCACCAACAATGGATGTAGGCTATCGTTAATTAACTGAACTCACCTAAATGTTGTGATTTGATCTGTCTATCTTGATTGACACATTGACATGTCTTCTTGTAGATTCCTAAAAGATTAATACATGTAAACACATGCATGCCGACTCCCATGCATGCATACCAACACCCTCCTACAGAGATACACACACACACTCTGTCTAAGATCTCTGCTGTGAAACCCATCTCTCTTCAGGGTGCTGTTCCTCATGTCCAAGAGTGGCTACCAGCCTCCAAAGCTGAAGGACAAAGCCAAGTGGTGAGCCTGCCATTGACTTCATTACACTGTAATTCACAACAAAGCAAGTTCCCAATGACTGCTGCAATTTACTGACATTGAATCAGCGTTTTGTTAATATCGGTTACAAGCACTTTCATTTCTGAAAGCCATCGGGCAGGTTTTACAGACACATATTAAGCCTAGTACTAGACTAAATGTAATTTTGAATGGAGATTCTCCATACAAAACTCATTTTCGTCCATTTTAGTCCAGGACTAAGCTTATATGTCTATGAAACATAATATATTATGTTGCTTGGATGACTGAAATGGCAAATAATTGCCAGATTATCCCAATCCAATTTGAGATCTAAACACCAACAAAAAGTGTGGTGTTTCCCTCGACTAATCAATGAAACCTAGGGCTAACAGTCATATGTATACTAGATGTGTGTATACTGCAGTGATTCAGATAAAGCACCAGGAGAAACAATGTTTTACCTGGAATTTGTCCAGACTCTACAGTTTCACTGTCGCCTGCCCATCTCCTTCATTCATTGATATGGGACACAGCTGTATGGGTGTTCAAGATGTCAGCTCCAGAGGTGGAAAATTCAGGTTCAGAAAGTAAAAATCCTCCCCAGTGTTTTGTTCCAACCACCTAGATTTGCAATGTGGCACAACCTCTTAAGCCAGGAGCTAGAACTAATTACTGAAATCAGCTGAGTTCATGTGTGGACGAAACACTTGGCAGGGCTTTTACGTTGTGACCGCTGGGCTTTCCTCCTCTGGTGAACTCATCCACTGTGTAAGCGGATGAGCTTACAGTGAATAACTGTCCATCTGTCTGTCTGTCCACACATCTCACTCAGGTCCTCCTCCTTCCACAACTTCATAAAGATGACGCTCATCAGGAACCCCAAAAAGCGGCCAGGTGCCACTAAAATGCTATGTGTGAGTCCCAGCCCAGCGTTCTCCACAAACCAGTTTCCAGCCAACAGAAAGCTGTTCACTGCAAATGACTTGAGATGAGAACGGTCAGAGGGTGGACAGGGCAGTATAGCTGGTGTTAAACATGTGTCAAGGGATCATAGGTAAGGATCACACCTGACCCTTCGGATGAGGTGGTCACTGTTGGACATCACTGAACAGGAAAATTAGAAAGAGACAGGTAATAGATATGATCTGAAGCAGCCAAGCAGTGTGTTGACTGAAGGGAGGACTATCATTACAAAATGGAATTTAAAAAAAAGTCAATTTTTCATGTGCAATAAAAAAGGACCATTGTCCTCAGTCTCTCTGACCTTTCACATGATCCTCTGCTCCCCAGCACATGTTTGTGACGCAGGCCGGTCTGAACCAGTCCCTGACACTCGACCTCCTGGAGAAGCTCCGGCACCCAGAGAAGCTAAAGCACTGCATGCAGGCTGAGGAGGAGGAGATGGAGGTACGGCCAGCCTCTCACACACCCACAAAACAATTTAACACACCTACCCACCCACTAAACACTCAATTTAACACGCCTACCCACCCACAAAACACTCAATTTAACACGCCTACCCACCCACAAAACAATTTATCACGCCTACCCACCCACAAAACACTCAATTTAACACGCCTACCCACCCACAAAACAATTTAACACACCTACCCACCCACAACACACTCAATTTAACACGCCTACCCACCCACAAAACAATTTAACACACCTACCCAGCCACAAAACAATCAATTTAACACGCCTACCCACCCACAAAACACTCAATTTAACACACCTACCCACCCACAAAACACTCAATTTAACATGCCTACCCACCCACAAAACACTCAATTTAACATGCCTACCCACCCACAAAACACTCAATTTAACACGCCTACCCACCCACAAAACACTCAATTTAACATGCCTACCCACCCACAAAACACTCAATTTAACACGCCTACCCACCCACAAAACACTCAATTTAACACTCCTACCCACCCACAAAACACTCAATTTAACACGCCTACCCACCCACAAAACACTCAATTTAACACACCTACCCACCCACAAAACACTCAATTTAACACGCCTACCCACCCACAAAACACTCAATTTAACACACCTACCCACCCACAAAACACTCAATTTAACACGCCTACCCACCCACAAAACACTCAATTTAACACACCTAGCCGCCCACAAAACACTCAATTTAACACACCTACCTCATTAACCGCAGTATTGTAATGCCATTTTAAAAGGTCAAAGGCAATACTCTCTGAATGTATTGATTATTCTGTTGATTGCATTATTTTATTGTAAAACATTCAACTGTTAATGTATAGGTGCATATTATAAACTGCATGTATGTTTTCCATAATATTAAATGTATAAAAAACATACAGTATACTGTATGTATGGGAGTAATTCAAATACGTATATATAATATTTTGGGTTACTGACTGTCTGATATGTACCTGACTATCTTTCTCTGTCCTTCTCAGGTGACAACACCCAGTTCCCTCAGAAGGATTCACTCGACAAACCGACACAACCAGGCAGAGAGAACAAACTCTGATATCAACTGTAAGTGCTCTGGAACATGTGTGTGTATGTGTGTGTGTGTATATATGTGTTTGAGAGAGAGAGAGAGACTACAAACACAAGCTGCAGAGTTACAGTTTAAGTGAGGGAAAAAAGTTCACATTTTTAAGACACCATATTGTAAAAAGTTAACATGACTTTCTTGCTTTGCATCTGAATAATGGCTGTGGCTCTGTCTTTCAGCCAAGCAGATCTATACCAGGAGACCCGTGCGCCAGGAGAACGAATCGCCAGAGGGGACGGTACGTGTGTGTGTATGAGTGTGTGTGTACGCGTGTGTATGCGTGTGTGTCTGTGTGTGTGTACCAATGTACGCGTGTGTGTATGAGCATGTGTGTATGTGTGTGTGCATGTGAATGCAAAGACAATATCTGTTCTAGATGTGTGTGTGAATGTAGGATCTGATTAATATCTTTGTGTGTGTGTGTGTGTAGGATCTGATTCATATCTTTGTGTATGTGTGTGTGTGTGTGTAGGATCTGATTAATATCTTTGTGTGTGTGTGTGTAGGATCTGATTAATATCTTTGTGTATGTGTGTGTGTGTAGGATCTGATTAATATCTTTGTGTGTGTATGTGTAGGATCTGATTAATATCTTTGTGTATGTGTGTGTGTATGTGTGTGTGTAGGATCTGATTAATATCTTTGTGTATGTGTGTATGTGTGTGTGTAGGATCTGATTAATATCTTAGTGTATGTGTGTGTTTCAGTTGCAGCCGTCAGTACAGTGGGCAGTGGGCTCTGGAGGCAGAAATTCCTCAGATCACAAGAGCCTAAACAGGTACCAGGAGAGAGCAGCACTGCTTTCAACACACAGATGACTAACAACACAGGAGACAGCCATAAACCTAATGACCAACCATGACACAAATACCAGACACGGCCCTTTGCATGGGCTTCTGGGTATAGCTCCAGCAGAGCTGGATCACTGGATCACTCACTAATTTCACAATGTTTCTGTTTTTTCTCTCCCTGTTAGACGTGAGAGCATAGACTCAGATGATGACTATGATGACGTGGACATGTAAGAGTTGAGCTTTTTTTACTGTAATTGTGTGTTATGATATTCTCAACCTGCACTTAAGAATCAGCAGCATGACAGCTGTCTCTCTGCTTCTCTCCTTAGCCCCAGTAACTACAACACCAGGTGTGCACCCTCTCTAACCTCATAAACCATCTTTAACCAAGTCTACCGCATGTTCCTGTACTATGTATACACACATTCACTGCCAAGCAGTACAGAAATACACACACACACAAACACACACATACAAATATATCTCTCTGAACACCTTTCAATTCAGTTTCAATTTAAAAACTTCATTGGCATTACAGATGTTACAATACAGTTTGCCAAAGCTTGTGAATCTGTAAATAAGTATGTATTCCATCCATATATTGTCACTTCTTAATAACTATAATACTGAACACAAATACTTTTTTTTTTCTCGTTGCAGCAAGCCAATGCCAGCTGATATAGTCCCACCCCCTCTTCCTCCAAAAGTAAGCAGCCGTGAGGCCTTTTATTTTGATGGATTTTGATTGTGTGCGCTTCAGTGTTCAGGTGACCGACAGCATGTCCACATCTCCCCCTAGCCCAAGATGCACAGCACGAGCTCGGAGGAGATAGCGCCGGGGGAAGAGGACCGGGGCCGGACCGCCGGCTCCCTCTACGCCCCCTCCCCCCTGCTGCGGTGCTCCAGCGGCAGTGGCGGCCGACCCGTCCCGCGACCGCGCTCGGTCCGCAACGTCAACTCCGGTGAGCCGAGCCCCTCCTGACCTCCCGACCTCCCAACCTCCCGACCCGCCACCTCAACACGTTCGGCATGCCTCCCTCTACTGGCCACTTTGTGAACTGCCACAGCTGTGATTACATGACAGTGAGGAGGGAGGTGGGGTGGTGAGGGCAGTCCAGACCGCGCCCATACAATCCTGACTTTGTTTTCGATGCAGATTTCTATGTCTGACTTGAAATGTTATCATAAGTTATTTACCTTACTTTGAGTAGATATTTGGGGGATGTGTAGTGAATCATTTATGGTCAGTAAGTGACTGCTTTACACTGCTTTACAGTCACTTGCAGAACTGGAAGCTTGGAGCTATTGCTATAGTATTACAGGCCATTTAACCAGTCAATTGCAGCAATATCTTCATTAAATATGCAATGCAAGCAAATAAATAATGTATAAACCGAAATTCCTAGGCCCTGTAAGTGATAAAGGCTCAGTTCTGTTCTGCTCGTACCAGACGTTTTGAGAAGCAGGGGATGCCACTTCATCACTGTCAGATGCAGAGTGAGCAGCTGGTGTTCGGTATCTCTCCTTATTAGCCAACATATTGTTGGGTTCATAGCTGTACTAAAGTAACTATTGTCGTTACTCTTTGTGGTGTGTTACTTTGTTAGTTCATTTCAGTCATTCAGCTTGGCCATTGCAGTGCTGAGTTTTTATTTTATTTTTATTTTTATGTGAGTAGTGTAGTGTATTCATTTGCCAATTAGCTGGACATTTCCATAGCAGTAATGCTTTGTTACCATAGCAATGGCATTTATTAATCAGCTGACTATGCAACCGAGTAGAAGAATGCCTTCACAGCTGGATTATTTAATTAGCTGTTATTAGTCAGTCGTTCCGTTTCTCCCTCTCTTTGGCCTGCTCTGTGGGAGTTCAGGACAGGATACACTGTACTCTGTGTATCCCAGTGCCATGATCAAACAGAACAAAGATTATGTTATCCGACTGACCTATAGCTGCTCAGATGAGCAACTACCAATTGAAACCAGGCTGATATGTGATGTCACTTCCTCCTGTGCAGACCCCACTGCCTTCACGGATCACAGGTTAGACAGCCCGCCCGACCTGCCTCCCAAAGAGAGGAGACGACAACCCCCCCAGGTATGCGCAAGGATCTTACGAAACGGTCAAAGAGATCGACTCGTTTAGCAGTAAATGCCAGGTAGCATTCCGATGTTCTGCGTCTGAAATGACCTTCTCTTTGCTACAGCCGGCTCGTGTCGAATGTCCCAGTCCAGTGTTGCGGAAACCTCCAGTAAGCTTGTCTCTGAACCTCTCTCATAGAAACAGCATTCATAGATCTGGTATGCCCTTGAACACAATGAACAAAAACTGCCTATTATCTGAGTGTAGCATTTATTGGCTCTGGATTCCAAATCTACGTCTTTCTGGGGGCTTCTAACATCTGATATGCTGAGCTAGTCATTTTATCTACGCCCACAAAAAAAACAGAAAAAAAGCATTTCAAATATCAAAACAATGCTCTCACGCCTTTACATAGAGTCAGAGTTCTTTTTCCTGACTCCGCAGGTATTCTTCAAGAAAGTCTTCCATGGCTGCCCTTTAAAACTGAACTGCTCGACCATTTGGGACCACCCCACGACCAAAGGTAAACCATTACCTGCCCTACAGCCGTAGCAGGATGCCTGAGGGAAACTGTGATTATTCTGTGGCCATTGAAGTATTGTCACACTCAGACAGAGGTGCCTGCTTATCGCAGGTAAAAAGTCATAGCACTGCACTGTTTCACAGCTCTGTCACAGTCATCGGCATTGTGTTTTTATAGATCACCACCTCATCTTCGGAGCAGACGAGGGTATTTTCACTCTGAATTTGAGCGGACCAGAAGCCACGATGGAGCTGGTGAGGATATGCTGATATTGGTTATGTTTCCTGTGTGAACACCACAGTGAAATCACAATAAAAGCAATGAGTGCAAAGTGCAGTAAGGCTGTGCATCTCTCTATCTCTCTCTCTCCTTCAGCTGTATCCAGGAAAGTGCAGTTGGGTCTACACCATTAATAATGTCCTTATGTCAATATCAGGTGAGGTTCAGTTTAAGACATGATCATTTTGCTTATTATCTAGGTGTTTCCATAGCAGTGATGGTTTAGTTACCATAGCAGTGGCATTTATTAATTGCCTAATTGAACAGCGGAGTTGAAGACGGCCATCAAAGCTGCATTAGTCAATTAGCTGTTCCATTTTCTTCTGTACGCCACCCATAGTGTTGTCCTATCACCTCTGGCTCGCTTTGTGGGGGTGTAGGCTGGGGACAGGCGTGTGATTATTATTGTTCTGTTGAAGTGTTTGGAAGAATGTGACACATTGCTCAAGCTTACAAAAATGTGAATGTGTGTGTGTGTGTGTGTACATTTGTGTGTGTGTGTGTGTGCGTGTGCACATATGTGTGTGTGTGTGTGCGTGTGCACATATCTGTGTGTGTGTGTTAGGTAAGGCTTCCCAGCTGCACTCCCACTCCCTAAAGGAGCTGTATGAACAGGCGCGCAAGGAGCACCGCATGGTGCAGCTGCCAACTCACAGACTTCTGCCCAGGTAACACACACTCTGGAGCACACAGAACTCTGCACACACACACACACACACACACACACACACAGTCACAGCAATCATAAACCTACACGAACACACACATCCACAGCGATCATAAACACTCTGGAGCACTGCACCTGCACACACACACACACACACACACACACATGCACTCACTCTCACAGTCACATTGTCACAGTGATCCTATTGGCTGTTTCTGACTCACCCTACTGCTAATGAACCTCATTTCACACATTCTCTCAGCCCGGAATGCATAATTTTTGAGTTGAGAACACTTATAATATACACAGGTAATCTGACCAATGTGTGCATTTCTAATGGCAGGAAGTACACCGTGTCCAGCAAAATACCAGATACCAAGGGCTGCAAGACCTGCTCAGTAGGTAAGTCCGCAAAGGATTTAATGACCAGGATTGTGTTAATCACACATACAAGCACCTGAACATGGTAACTCACCCACAAATGATTCTGTGCGCCTTCCATATCCCATGCACCTTAGCCAGGGAAAACCTGGACTTAACCCTATAATACAAAAAGAAGACATGAAAATGCTGACATACAGTATGTGCAATATGGAAGCTAAGTTAGAAGTGCTTACTTTTTTTCAATGTTTCCAATGTTTGTCATTCTAAATATTATTAAGTAGTTATTTCTAATGGTGGAAGCTTGTCAATCTTCCATTAGATGGGTTGAACCAAAAGACTTAATAAAGCTTAACAGATGAAGCGCAATTAAAATGATAAAAACAACAAAACTATAAACGACTTGAAGACACTGGTGATGACAGTTGATTCTTGTTCCCGGGGCTTCGCATCAGTGCTGATGGTAAAATGTGAGCGTTTCCCACCTTTGCCCTGCTCAGCTCAGAACTCCCAGATGGGATGTGTGTACCTGTGTGGGGCGCTGGAGTCCAGTGTGGTGCTCCTGCAGTGGTACGAGCCCATGCACAAGTTCATGCTCATCAAGGTGAGTCACCGTCCGAATCTCCTACCAGAGTAACCACAGCCCACTCACAGCCAGTCACCATTATACTCAGCCCTGATCTGGGCAGGATATGTCCACACACACACACATGGACACACACACACGCACACATACACACTTACATCCTGAGCCAATGTCTCACCTCAAACCTTCAGACGCCCGGCATGGAATCCCAGCCAGTACACAAACCATATTTATCTCACAATGCTTCACATTACGGGGAGTACTAAGAAAATATGAATGACTTGTCATTTCATTGTTTCTCTGCACATTATGTGTCACAGTATTTTTTATGGGGTGGACCTGAGTGTTTATGTGCATTAAGCAATGAAGAATGGTTTGAACACACTTAATGCCACACTTAAAACTGCTCACGCTATGTTTTGAAACAGCTGGTAGCTGGTTGACCAGTTTGACCAGCTCAAGCCATGTTTTTAAACATTGGTAGCTGGTCATAGCTGGATTTCACACCAGGGACAGCCACTGTGTGCTCTGTGCACCCGCCTCTGTCCCATGTCACTGACACGCTGCTTGTGTTGTAGCACTTTGATTTCCCCTTGCCGAGTCCCCTGCGTGTGTTTGAGATGCTGGTGGTGCCAGGGGAGGATTATCCCCTGGTCTGCATTGGGGTGGCCAGGGGCCCCACTGCTGCCCAGCCCGTTCAGCTGGACAACATCAACCTCAACTCCAACACCTCCTGGTTCTACAGCACGGACCAAGGTAAGCACTGGGGCAGGGCAGGGCCAGGCAGATTACCAGTACTCAGGATGCTTTGAATGACAAGAAAATATACGGTGAATGTATTATTAACTGTCAAACTGAGCTCCTGTAAGAGTAACAAACCTGTGTGTCACCCCCTGTGTGTGTGTGTGTGCGTCTTTGTGCACGTGTGTCTGTGTGTGTGCGCGTGTGTGTGTGCATGTGTGTGTGCGTGCGTTTATGTATGCGCGTGTTTGTGTGTGTGTGCGTGTTTGTTTGTGTATGTGCGCATGTTTGTGTGTTTGTGTGTTTGTGTGTGTGTGTGTGTGCATGTGCGTGTGTATGTGTGTGTGTGTGTGTGTGCATATGTGTGTGTGTGTGTACGTATCCCAGGAAACACAGCTCCTGGTGCAGTGCATGTGAACCAGCTTGACAGCAGCACACTCCTGGTGCTGATTGAGAGTGAGTAATGGCGTAGCATCATGCACATAACAACATGTCATTTCCATTTTTACCATTAATGGTACTAAAGCTAGATGCCTGTTGTCGAATGATAAACCTGAGAAAGAGATAGGCACTACTACCTCCATACAGTATGTAAAAGAGTGGCTATGGCTCTCCATACAGAGTCTGTGCACATTGTGAGCCTGGAGGGGGCGCCAAGGAGCCAGAGGAAAATGCAGTCTGAGACAAACTTCTCCTTTGCTGTGGAGGCAGCAGGTAAGTGCACTTGGGGGGGCACATTACAGAATCTAGGGGTGTATCACAAGCGGATCGAGCTCCAATACACAACCCCTGCTGGATACTTTACATTTAAGTAATTTAGCAGATACTTTTTAATCTAAAGTCCAAGTGTAATGAAATCCATAAAAAGTAAAAAAAAAAACATGTGTAGAGGAATCATAGTAAGTGCTGGGCTTTTTTAAAAGGAGATGGGTATAGAAGAGGCATATTGGGTGTGAGGGAGGGAGGACTAAGGTACTTTGAGATCTGTGCCAGAGAGATCCATCATCACAGGAGCAGTTCTCACGGGGCATGATCTGTGCATTGTCCGCTGCAGTGTTCTTCGAGGACACGCTGCTGGCCGTCTGGAGGCACGGCTGGCAGCGCAGGGGGGAGAGCTTCTCTGACATCCTGCAGGAGGTCACAGACCACAGGAAGGCCTTCCGCCTGGTGGGCTCAGACAGGTACTGATACAAACACACACCTTCCCAGACTTTAGCATTGACACACAAACATGCACACAGACCTGTTCTATTCAGCACAGGCATGCAAGCATTCCTCTACTTGTGAGACACTTTTTAGAACTGACCTGGTAACAGATACATGCAGACCAATTGTGCAGGCACAGACTCTTCTGTGACACACAAACCCAGTGGAATGGGGTTCGGTGCTCACATCGATCTACATCAGACTACGATGCCACCCTGGCTTAAATTCAAATAGTTTGAGTTGCCATGGGCAAGCAAGGCATCAGTCTTTTGCATGGTTGGTTGATCCAGTGCCCCGCTGGGAAATTTTGACATGTGGATCCACACACAGGTTACCTATTTATCCAGTGAACCTACTTTTCCCGTGGAGGTAACAGACCGACATATAGCACCAGCCACACCACACAGCTTCCACTTCAGCCAGTGTTGCCATGTAGATCAGCATCATTGGAATGCCGTGTCAATGTGTTCTCTCCCAGGATGGTTGTCATGGAAACACGACAGTGCGAGGACCAGTCGGGACTTAGCAACTTGTACATCCTGGAGATCGCGGAGAACCTGGCCCCCGCACCCTGAGCCCGGACGTGCTGGCAGACCAGCGGGAAGGGCCGCTGCTTGGCCACATAGCCACACTCCTTTCCCAAAGACACTGACCATCCCTGTTGCCTCATGATTAGCAGTCACCCGACTGGAAAAGCTTGAGCTCTTATTTGGCCAGCAGTGGACAGTGCCTGTGGTTTCTGAGCAGTGCACCATGTTGGAACTGTGCTTTAACTCAATCTACGTCAGCTGATAGAATGTAGTAGTTGCACAAACCACATGGGCGCAACCCGGACAAATACACACCCCTCCTTTCCTTATACAAAAAGATGTGTCAAGCCTACAAGCAGGCATATACTGACCCACAGTCTCAACACACACACACACACACACACACACACACACACACACACACACACACACACCTAGTTATCCAGTGTGCAGCTAAGCAGTGGGTTGCCAGAGAGCCTCCACTCCATTGAGGATGTCCTGCAACCCTCAGACAAATGCATGTATTCATAACCATCAGTCAATAAAGACTCTTTCATTACATGGCCTACTCCACTGTTCAGCACACAGGCCTACACTGAAGCATGTGTTCGCCTTAATCAGTTACAAGTGGACGGGTCAGAGCTTCTGTGATTGAACAGTTGTGTCTGCGGTCATCTAAATGTAATGGCAGTCGAATGTGAACATCTTTTTAAAGTGGCTTATTTATTAAAAAGTGACAAAAATGTCTCTTTCCTTTACACTCACCTACACCTATGTGTCTTTTCGTGTCCAAATAATTTTCAATCAAGGGTTTCCTCTGCTTTACACGTATACTCTGTTGCACTCCCATCAAATACGTTTGTACGTTGAATGTCTTAAGGTGTACTTTTTAAAGTGCAACAAAGTGGTCTCAACCAGTTTAACAATTTAGTGTAAAAATATTCTATTTGGTCTACGGAAAAGAACATGTGCTTACTTTTCGAGTATAATTTACGTTGCGTTATTCCTGACAATCCTGTTAGAATGCATATTCAAATATTGTTGGATTATGGTGCTTTGTATTGTTCACTATATTGTCGTTTTAATGGGAACGTTCAACGCCGATTGCGTAGGGAGGCTACTGAAGGACTGCTTTGCACATAAGCGCAAGAGCATCACCGAGATGTTTTCCAACAGTGCTGACCAAATTTTATGTTTTGTTATTCGCTGTTATCAATTGGACAAGCATGCCCAGTGTCTGTAATATAATCTAGCCATCTGATCTACTTGCCTAATCAAAGTTTATTCTCGAAAAATTGCAAATGCTGTAGAGCTAACATTTGCTTGCTAGTGAATACACATACCAGTGAAGAAAGGCGTGCTAGCACCAAGGTTTTGAAACTACATGCGTATCAATTATTTTTGCATGATCATTGGATTAATTGAACGACTGAACCCACGTTCCTGCCCCCATTGTTATTGTAGTTTTTGATCAGTATTTCCAGGTCAGGGTCTCCGCTTCCTGTGCGGCTTGTTTGTATTAAAAATGGCCGGTGATGGAGGCGCCCTAAAGGATATCAATGAGATTAAATCCCAGTTCCGGACAAGAGAGGGTTTTTACAAACTGCTTACCCTCTCGGATTCACAACAACGGGGTGGGATAACCCGGGGGCCCTCCACGAGTGCAGCGGTGGGTCCCGGAGCTGGAACGGGATCGATACCCGGTGGTGGCGGTGGAGGTTCTGTTCAGGGGCCCGGGTCTGCTTCCTCTGCCACCGCCGCAACCAACTCTTCTCCGGCCGGTTTCCTGCCCCCGGTTAGGGTCTCCATGGTAAAGCTTCAGCCGGAAGACCCTAGTGAAGAATCAGAGCGAGTATGCTTCAACATTGGAAGAGAACTTTACTTCTACACGTACACAAACATAAAGAAGGTAGGACACCTGTCTTGCCAACTAAAACATCATGTTATCAATATAGTCGTTTATTACTTCACACTATATTCGCTAGATAGCTGACTACATTGATTCAAATCAAGTCGAACCGACAATGCTAGCTCTTGGCTTTAAGTTAGTCATGTTGCTCAAATATGCTTTAATAGTTAATGTTCGCTGGTCATAGCATTCATCGCGAACTAATGTTAGCTAGCAATATGATACATTCACGCAAATATAATTATTTTTACTACTCCACATTAACTAGCCGACACTTGGGAAATGCACTGGGTTGGGCGCATTTTTCCAAATTGTGATCGTACCACAAATGCCTGCAGAGAGATGCTTGTGCACAGCTCGCAGTGTTTAGCATCGAGCTTGCTCACATTTGACATTCGTTAACCACACTCTCCTTCTCGGAATGTAGAAATAACGTTTCTGTGTTATATGCTAAACCAGCTCGATAGAACCATGGATTAGCTAGCTAACGTAGCTAACAGAGCCAGCTGATGCGAATGCAGAAACGGCTAGCATAAAGCTAGCTTCACTCAACGCGTGGGGACCTTTGGTTAGGGATGTCCCCCGGCGAAGATTAGGTTGTTTTAGAATGGCAGCAGAATAATATTTTTATTTTTATAGATGTATGCGTTCTGTTAAGAAATGCCTACTTGTGATTTCATGCCTTGGACCACGTCAGCGGTCACTTAAGTTTACCGATTGTTGTCACGTCAATTCTGCGGTCAACGGAAACCGACCTATTTTTAACCGTAAAACATTTCCTAAAACGAACCAGTCTGTTTGGAATATGCACCCGATCAGTTATGCAGTACCAGTTGTGCATAGCGCATTCGTGGATGGGAGTGCATTTATTTACAAAGCATGAAAAATAAATGAGGTGTTCCTTGGTGTATTCCTTGGGAATGACAGTACAGTATTTCACGCTGCATTAAATAGTGCGACCACTAGGTGGGCAGCGAATCTAGATTGTGAAGCGGTGTGCTTGCATCGATCTCCACAATTGTACCCATTTTCAAGAAGCAATGGGTTACTTCTGGGAAGGCGCTGCACCCCCCTGGTCACTATCTAGGGCTATAGCGGGACAAATACAGTTGAACACAGCGATGACTGGAGCCTGGTCACAGGAGCCACACTTCAGCAAAATGTCCAGTTGTCTTTAGACCGTTGTATATAATTCCTCATTGAGGGAGGAATGTTACATTCCTTCACTGCATATGTTTGAATATGTTTGAGCCCTGGCTACCAGTTGTGACCAGGAGAGTTAGGCTCAGTCCCACCAGGGATAGGGTGGGCTTCAGTGAGACAGGTCTCTGGTATTGCCACGTTTGGCTTTCTCCCAGCTTGTTGCTAGGCACCCAATGGTTGCGGCTTATCGTCAGTTGGAGGTATCGCCCTCCTCCTATAGACACTGCCTCTCCGGAAGTATCGTGAGGCCTGTGGCAGAATCCCAGGCTGGGAGTTAAATTGACAACTCTGAAGAGGCAAGTGTCTTGTGCTTTTAAGAGCCGCTCCGCTGCTAACACTGGGACCCATCAGGCTAAATGGGAGGGTTGAAGTTTCTGATCCGTTCCCCCAGGCTGTGAAGTGGTGCATACCTAGGCCTGCCTGCAGGGCTTGCTTCTGCGTGATCTAAGCAATCCAGCACCACTCGGTGGGACGCCCCTCCGTACTCTACATTGCCTTGAGCAGGTTGCGTAGAAACCGTGTTGTGACTGCAGGTTGTAATCGGTGTCCCAGTCATTGTACTTTTGGCCCTCTCTGACCTGTCACAGGCTGTGGACCTCAGCAAGCCCATCGATAAGCGCATATACAAGGGCACCCAGCCTACCTGCCATGACTTCAACCAGTACTCCGCCACGGCCGACAGCGTGTCACTCATCGTGGGCTTCTCCGCCGGCCAGGTGCAGTACCTGGACCCCATCAAGAAGGAGACCAGCAAGCTCTTCAATGAGGAGGTGTGTGTGTGTGTGTGTGTGTGTGTCTGCAATGCCACTGGCTCCAGTTCTAATGTCTCTCGGACATGGGTAGTGAGTGATACGTCTTGTACCGTAATTGTCAATATGCCAGAATTTGGAACCAAGCTGATTAAAACGGTCATCTTGTTGTTGGATATTTTGATTACCGTAAGTCATTTATTAGAAATTGAACATTATTGTCCTTTATATGTGTGGGTAGGATCTTTTTTCTTCTTTTATTATTATTATTTTTTAATAAAACCTCCAGTGACTCTGTGGGTAAAGGGGTAAGTGCTGGTTTTGCCCTATAGGCTAGATTTAGCAGATTTGAGCTTTTAAACTAATGCTATTGATATGAATTCAAAGTAGAAAAGCCAGTATTGGCACAAATAATGAAAGGTGATCTTTTTTTATTCTTTTTTATTACCCTTAAAATATTCCAGAAAGTGGGCTAATGTACCATATCCGACAGGAATTCTTAATGCCAAAATAACTTTTAAAGGCTGCTCATCCTAATTCTCCTTCCTCCCCACACTCTGCCTCTCCAGAGGTTGATAGACAAGTCCAAGGTGACGTGCCTGAAGTGGCTGCCCAAGTCTGAGAGCCTGTTCCTGGCGTCCCACGCCAGCGGGCACCTGTACCTGTACAACGTGGAGCACCCGTGTGGCACGGCCACTCCCCAGTACTCCCTCCTGCGGCAGGGCGAGGGCTTCGCCGTCTACGCCTGCAAGACCAAGACTCCCCGCAACCCGCTCCTGCGCTGGGCGGTGGGTGAGGGCGGCCTGAACGAGTTCGCCTTCTCGCCCGACGGCGTGCACGTGGCCTGCGTGGGCCAGGACGGCTGCCTGCGCGTCTTCCACTTCGACTCCATGGAGCTCCAGGGCGTGATGAAGAGCTACTTCGGAGGCCTGCTGTGCGTGTCCTGGAGCCCCGACGGGAAGTACCTGGCCACGGGCGGGGAGGACGACCTGGTCACCGTCTGGTCCTTCTCCGAGAGCCGCGTGGTGGCCCGCGGGCACGGGCACAAGTCCTGGGTGAACGTGGTGGCCTTCGACCCCTTCACCACCAGCCTGGAGGACGAGGAGCCCATGGAGCTGAGCGGCAGCGAGGAGGACCTGCAGGGGGCGCTGCACTTTGGGCGGGTGCGCACCAGCAGCACCCTGTCCCGCCTCTCCCGCCACAGCTCCAAGGGAGGGGCCACGTCCGTCACCTACCGGTTCGGCTCAGTGGGGCAGGACACGCAGTTCTGCCTGTGGGACCTGACGGACGACGTGCTGTACCCGCGCCTGCCCCTGTCCCGCGCCCTCACCAACACCTTCGGCTCCACCATCCCGCCGTCCGTCAGCGGGGGCAGCAACAACCTGAGCGGGGGCGGCGGCACCGCGGCTGTGGAGGGCCATCACCACCCCTCCAACCCCCACCCGCACCCGCCCCTGCCCCTGCCCCGCTCCCTGTCGCGCTCCAACTCCCTGCCCCACCCCGCCGTGGCCAACACCTCCAAGACCCAGGGGGGCCCGGACGGGGGCGGGGGCGGGGCCGGCGGGGCCGTGCCCTTCAGCATCGGCCGCTTCGCCACGCTCTCGCTGCAGGAGCGCAAGTCGGACAAGTCCGGGGCGGGCGGGGGGACGGGCGGCGACAAGGAGCACAAGCACTACCACAGCCTGGGCAACATCAGCAAGAGCAACGACAAGATCAACCTGGTGCCGCGGAACAGCCGGCTGGACGCCGCCAAGGTGCTGGGCACCACGCTGTGCCCGCGCATGCACGAGGTGCCCCTGCTCGAGCCCCTCGTCTGCAAGAAGATCGCCCACGAGCGGCTGACCGTGCTGGTCTTCATGGACGACTGCATCATCACCGCCTGCCAGGAGGGCCTCATCTGCACCTGGGCGCGGCCGGGGAAAGCGGTGAGTCCGTGACAGTTACATTAGTTACATTAGTTACATTACAGTAACAGTAGTTACAGTTACATTAGTTACGTTACAGTAACGGTAGTTACAGTTACATTGCAGCCATGTTACAGTCATGTTACAGTTCTTTAGCTGACGCTTTTAATCCAAAGCAATTTACAGTTGATTAGGCTAAGCAGGGGACAATCCCTCCTGGAGCAATGTGGGGTTAAGGGCCTTGCTCAAAGGTCTTGCCCAACAGCTGTGCAGATTTTATTGTAGCTACACCGGGCCTTGAACCATCAACCTTCCGGGTCACAATCGTACACCTTAGCCACTAGGCTACAGACTGCCCCAGTCCGTGAGTGTTGATGTCTGGCCAGTGCATCCACAACAGTGGTCAAACGTTTTTCAGAAAGCTGATTACAGTATACAGTATAGTTCAAGCCCACCGGAAGTCCTTGTAGAGTAAATCCTTATTGTTTGCGTCTGATGGAAACAAAGGTCCTCTATGTAAGGCTGATGAACAGGAGCAGCGCGTAGCTTGCTGACGGGTTGTCTCCCGCCGTCTCCCGTTCCCTCCGCAGAACCTGACGGCGGCTCAGAACGGAAACTCTCCCAGCGGCACGGTGGTATAGCCGGGGGCGGAGCTCTGGCCCCCCCCTCCCCCTGGGCGGGGCCAGACGTGTGAATAATACGCTAACGAATCCTCCGAGGCGGAGCCCACAAGGCACTGCGGCGTGTCCCTGTCGTCCCTCTCCCTTCTTTCATCGCTTCTTCCACTCCTGGGAAAGATGACGGATGGAGGAGCGCTGCCCCCTCCCCGGAGCGCCGGGGAGCTCCCGCCTCCATCTCTGCTAACGCTACGAAAGCCACGGCCGCTGTATCTTATTTATTTTAACACGACAGACTGTAGTAATTTATATTGTACATATTCAGAAAACTATAAATCCAGAAGTCTAGATGTATGGAACTTATGAGTCAGAGGAAGAAGAAAAAAATATTTAATATATAAAAAATAAAAAAAACCTGTATTGTACATAGAGATGCAGTTAAGCTGAATGTCTGAGATTAGGGAAACCGAGTAAGTTGTGTCCTTTTGTGCTAGAATTCCTCAAACTGTCATGTCCATTAAAGCAAACATGTATGGCACGTCTGCTAAGAAGTGTGTGTTCTAACGTACCGACAACACACGCAGTGTACGGTGTCATCTTTCCACGTTTTCCGGGCCCTTTGGCGATGGGTCCCTTGCCCGTGGCAGCCCTCTTCCAGCCGTGACACACAGGTGTCCGCTCAGCGCACGCTCCATGGTCAGGCTGACATCACGCAGCCTGCTAATGCCTACATTGCCTCTCCAAAGACTTTGCACATTAGCGGCTGACTTTGAATTCCTAAAGAAAAGGGGCGTATGTGGTCCTGTGCTCTTTCGGCAAAGCGCACTTGAAGAAATGATGCATTTAAGCTGGTCTGACCGGCGATATGAGATGTGTGCAGCAACGCACATGCACTCGGTGAGCACTTTATTAGGTATTTGCTGCTGTAGCATATCCACTTAGAGTGTTCAGAGATGCTCTTCTGCATACCACTGTTGTAGTGTGTGGCTATTTGCGTTACTGTCACCTTCCTGTCAGCTTTGACCAGTCTGGCCCTCCTCTTCTGACCTCTCTCATTAACAAGGTGTTTTTGCCCACAGAACTGCAGCTCACTGGACGTTTTTGCACCAATCTCTGCAAACTCTAGAGACTTGTGTGTGAAAATCCCAGGAATTCAGCAGTTTCTGAGATACTCAAACCACCCTGTCTAGCACCAACAATCAGTCCACGGTCAAAGTCAGTTCGATCAAATTTCTTCCTCAGTCTGACATTTGCTCTGAAAAACAGCTGAACCTCTTGACCATGTCTACATACTTTTATGCCTTTAGTTGCCGCCATGTGATTGCCTGATTACATATTTGCATTAACACACTGGTGTACAGGTCTACATAATAAAGTGCTCACTGTGTGTATATCCCAGATGTGTTGGCTTGTGTGTGGTTTTAGATGATGCTGGTGTGCAGAGAGGCAGGAATAGTCTGAAATGCGGTGTGGAATGATAGCTCTATGTGAGGAGGATGTGTGTGCTTTCACCTGAAAGCACGGGGATGCTGTCATTGTGGCTCATTCTGGTCCCGTGTCCATTTTGTATTGTGTTTTTCATGACGTTTGGGTGCCATTCAAGTGGGAACACTAAAATACTCGTAAAATTCCTTGTTGTGCATCGATGGCTACACTTGCAAAAAATATCAATCTATTGCCTTGCTAATCACTGCAGGAATGACAACTCACCGTTTCACGTGATGGAGGAGAAAACATTCCCAATCGCTGTTTTACTTTGAACAGTTACAAAAATCCATAGCATGTAATCCTGTTTTTTTTGTTATTGTTGGTTTTTACAGCGTGCATTAAACACTAAATAACACTTATGCCTGAAGTGATGAATTAAGTGACAAAGGATATGACTAGTTTGTATATGTAAAGTCTGTTATTAAAATGCTAAACTCTAAGCTGTTCCTCTCTGACTCTGCCGGTCACAGCCCATTCCAAATGCGAGATAATGTTCGGTTATGGGCGGTAAACGTTTTCATTTCTCAAACCGTTCTGACAAGGGGTGCTGACGATGTTAAGAGGGGCTTTTTGGGCAGGTAGAGTTCAAACAAACAAATGTAAAAGAATCTCCCCAAAATCACTATGGTAACACTGCATGAGGGCAGATATCAGTCAGAAGAAGTATCCCAGGAGCCATCATTCTGACCGTGTACATAGCTGTGCTCCTTATTCCTGTGATTTTGGCAGTTACTTGACATGCAGTTCTCAGGTTAATCTATGATTGTATGCTTCTCTGACTTTTACATATTCAAATAATTACTTTGCCAGCAGGTAAGTAATTATGTACTATTTTAATGATGGAAAACAGACTAGTCATTACTTTGAGATGTCGCTTTGGATTAAAAGCGTCTGCCAAATGACTAAAATGTAATGTAAAATGTAATGTAGATTGAGGCTGGGATTGCCTGGATAGCCAGTAGCAAGTGAGACAGCCTAAAGTCTGCAGAAGAACTGGCAAGTTCTCCGATACGTTTCTTATAAAATTGCGTGACAGTGTACCTAAGATAATTCATGCAGTTTTAAAGGCAATGGGTGGCCACAACAAATATTGATTAAATGTAATTTTACTGTCAAATCTACTGTAAATATTTAAATATTTAGAAACATTTCATTGTATTTGAAAGCATATTTCCGTAATTGATTTACACATGCGTAAGACTGTTGCAGAGTACTATACCTCATTCAGTTTTATATTCACATTCAAAAATACAGTGTTCAACACTGAGCAAAAGTGGAGTACAATGGATAGGAACAGCCCTGTTAGATACATTCTGCCACTGTTTGATTTTTTCACCATCGGTATTTTTAACCTTCATATAAGCTTTACAATGGACCAAATAATGGACCAATGACAAAATGGAAATGTCCAAAAAACATGCAGTAGTTTAGGCTGTAAACATGGCCTAAATTATCACCAGAAGGTTGGAATACATTCAACCACTCAAGTGTATATAACAACATTTGTCATTCTAACTGCTTGGTACTTTTGATTTAAAATCCTCCATACAAGAGTGACTTGCAGATAATTGGTTAGATTTGGAAGTGGTGGCTCACTGTCTACATGTGAAGAACCAGGACGTGTGAGAGTGTAAAATGGAACCTGTAGCCCAGAGCCCAAAGTTAACCAGGCCTGGAATAACCCCCTTTAGCAGCTCAATTCATGGGTATTGGGTGGGTGGTGGTCAGGGGTTGGTAAACACAGTACATTTGGAGATTTTTGTGTAAAGGTTGATTGAACTTTTTCATTTAATCTATCCTGCACTATTCTTCTAAAATTACAGGGGACTCATTCTAAGGTCATTAAAGAATGACATTGACATTGTTAAAGGAAACGGTGCCCTTTTTGACCTCAGATAAAAAATATGAAACACGTTTTACCCTTGTCCTTTATAAGAACAGTTCTGGATGGATATACAGCCATCCAAACAAAGCTGCTATCCTTCCTGTTTTTGAGTGCACACATATGCTTTTTTTACACATAAACACTGCTGATTTAATTCATTTAAATTTAAATTGTATAACTGTAGTAATTATAATATTCACATGTGCATATCCTTGTTTCATATGCTTTATCAGCAATTTTGGAAAGTATTTTAAGTCCCTCAAATATGAACAAAAACAACTCATTAACATGTGAATACTTTTCATTCTGTAGTGCTCCAGTCATCTCTGCCTACTTTCAGCTGGAATGTATAAATAGGTCAGTGTTACACGTCGTCATGTTTAGTTCCCCTTAATCGTTCACGTGCATGTTGTGTTTCTGTTCTCTACTTGTACATACTGTTCTGGAAAGACATTAAAAAAAAACAAGCTTGAGCCAGCAAGGAAAAGGGGCAGAGCCTATCCATGCAGCGGGCAAGAGGCCAACACTGCTCACGCACACACTCCTCAAACCTATGGCCAATTCAGGGGTTGCCTAATAGCCTAATCTGCGTGTCTTTGGAAGGTGGGACGAAACCAGAGTACCCAGAGGAAATCCAGGTGGACACAGGGACAATGTGCAAACTCCACACAGAAAGGCCCAGGCTAGGACCTTCAGTGCTAACCTAACCACTTCTCCACCATCCCCTAGAGTGCATATTCATTTGAATAAATATTTCCAAGATAGTGCATGGTAACCTGCATTCATATCTGTGCCTGGCTTGTTCCTGGTGTGTACTCTCTTGTTTGCATTCCTCTGGATGGGTTTTGGCCTGAGAAGACTTCACTGGTCTCCAGGGGGCGCTGTACTACCTTCCCGTTAGTAACGTAAGTCAACATTCCACTGGCAACTCATTTCATGGCTAGAATAGATCTGCCAACATCCAGCCAGGAACATTAGGTTTTTAAAGGAGGGTAATCAGCAACAATATATTACAGTTTTATATAGTATTATACTGAATGAGCCCGCACCAAATACAATGCTGAGCCACTGGGATATAAAACTGTCAGATTTCCATAAACAAATCTTCATCTACAACCTTTTTTCCCCTCCTAGCTACACACTGTAGAATAACTGTCTCCAATCCTTTAAATGGAGACACATTTTGCTAAACATAAAGAAAACTTTAAAATTGTATCTACCCTGCACTATTCTTACAAAACTAGAGGGGGTTAATTTTAAGGTCATTAAATCGGTATACCCTGCTGCAGATTTTTTTACACTAAACATCTGAAAGGGGACAGTGCACATTTCTTCTCAGGCCAAAAATATTGAACTTACTCCTACAGACATGCCTATCCTTTAAAATACGATATATTTTTGTGTGTACACACATTCTTTTCTTTTTTTTACACAGATAACCTTCTGGGAAACACCTGATTTAATTAATTTAATTATTCTGGGTAAATATAATATTCACATAGGCATATCCATACTTCATATACTGCATCAGTGATTTTGGAAAGTATTGTAAATCTTTCAAATATGTGAAAAATATGAACAAAAAAACCTAGGAAATGTGTAGATTAATGTTTAAATTATTTTTCTTTCTGTAAGGCCTCCGTCACCGCCTGGTTTAAATTTGAATGTATAAATAGGTCAGTGTTACAACTCGTCTCCCGCGTCTGTACTGTACTCTTTGATTGTTTAAATGTTTATGTTCTGTTTTGTTCCCGTGTACTCGTACACTCTGTTCTAGAACGAAATAAAAAAAATAGAAACGCCTCAGCCAGTGAGAAAACTCCTGGGGGGGAAAGAGGGGGGTGTCAGAATGAAACGGGGCGTGGCTAGTTGGTTCTCAAATTTCTAGTTTAGTGCGCACGTACAAGTGATAGCTAAACAATAACAAGCTCACAACACAGAGAGGTACTTGCTTACATCATAACCAAACGTTATGGACGCAGAGATGGAACCAGACGAAAAAAGGTAAGATTCTGCGATTCTGTCTTCTTATCATAAGAAGAATGTCGCTGCCATGGACGATCGGTGTTTTGGGCTTTTCAACTTAGCTTTGACAGTTGCTATAGCATGCTGACTAGCTAAGTTAACTGTTACCCAAGTAATATAGCTAGCCTATAACTATGAATTCGGTATTTTTGTATTTATTTAATTTGTTTGGCGGGTGCAAAGGTTCATATGTTTGTAAGATAGCTAGATTTAACAATGCATAATGCTTTTTTCGAAGTACAGCGGTGTCCACAGCGATTGTATTTATATTGCATTATGTACTTGCCTATATCGCATGTGCAATGAGCATGTGCAATCTTGATATTTCTCTTAAACTATAAATTCCAAACAAAGCTGGGCTGTCATGGAGACGAAAATGGATGAAAATACGTGTTATGACTTTTATATAGGCTGTGTTTGTGGTGTGTTCTGTAGCTATCGGTGTACTCGTGACTGGTTAGTATTCTTAAAAGAACACATTGTCTTTATAATTTGGCTAACGTCATCGGCTCCAGCATAAGATAGTGACGTGTTTCATTTCATGATCTCTTATGGGCCTACAGTTTTATGCTTGTGTTTGACCTAGCTAGAACTCAGTTAATTTTTTGCCAGCATTGTACTTTAACACAACGTTTTCTAGCTAATGCTAATGTTAATGTTACTGTACATGCTATCTTGTATGGTGTTAGTTAGGTAGCTGTAGCTACCGTTAGCTTTGGTGTCCTTGCTGAGTTTAGTGCCCCACTGTATTTGTAACGTTAAGTTACTGTTGGGTCAACAGAACATGCCGCGCATTCGTTTATTGTGCAGCTAGTTAGACGTAGAATAAATGTTATGCAAGGATCCACTATGCAGTTGCAACTTACAGGTGTGTGCGAAAGTGTCTATAATATCGATTCTAGTTTCCCCATCTAGACTACCCCTCAATCGTGGTAGTTGGCTTGTTTATATGTGAGAGTCAGATTTGTGTAAATATCTTGTGCTAACGTTAGCACCTCGCTTTTGTGTTAATTTGCACTAAAACAAGAGAAAACATTGTGAAAACATACAGTAAGTTAGATAATAAAGTCGTATGTTGCAGTGAGAAAAATAAAGTTTGATCGAGGTTTGACCAAAGAAAGGTGATCAATAACACGTGGAAGGGCATTTCAGCCAGACCCCACAGCCCCCAACGCGCGCTGGTAACTGATTCGTTTGAATCAACTGGCCAATTTCATTCTAATTCACAGTTGGCAAATTGTTTGTGTGTGGAATAATCGGGCATGACTGAAGATGGCAATTACGCGTGAGCCAGAATAGAGATTTCCCATTACTATTAACACACGCACTACGGTATTCCAGTGCTGGCCACGGCATCACCAAACAAAGGCTACTGGGCTTCCAGATAGTTTCAGATCCGTTTTCCGAACGACTTCCAACGTCAAGATATTTTAATGGGTCATAATTTATTTAGGAAGACGATTCTGGACGCAACTTTGCCGTTTGGATTTGCGATACCGTCATGACCTTTTGCAAATGTCAAGTCATTGGTGGGAATTCGGAATTTTGAATTTAAATTCAACGCAAAAGAAAGTTGCGTGCGTGCGTAGACTGTGATGTGTTGGGTTGGAAGCGGGTACCGATACGGAAGTCCAAACATATGCCCTTACAGGACAGTATAACAGCAGTGAAGAATTGGCGTGGGTGGGGGTGGCACTGGTCTGCCCCACTGAGCGGGAGTTGGCCCGACGAAGTGTGATTTTTAAAGCCTCCGATAAGTGAGGATCCCTGCTGGCTCAGAGGATGGGGCTGGGCGTGGGGCTGCTTTGTTCTGGCCGTAATGTCGTGATGGTCAGCCTCTCTTCGGAGAACGCGGTGTTCTCTTGATTGCGGGCCGGATGCTTGTTTGGTCCCCGACCGTTCCAATCCCTCAGGTTGGGGAGCGATGGTCAACTTTTTATTGTTTCGAGGCCTGGAGTCGTGGCCGCAGGCTTGCGCAAATGGAAATCATTGCGCAACATTTGGATGCTATCCAGCCTCTTTTTTAGTAGGGGCAGAAATAAACCCTGTGGAAGATTAATGCCAGAGGACATTGTGTGTAATTGTACTCTCAGACCAGTCAACACTGGCGTTTGGGGGAGGGTGGGGGAATAAGGCGATCCAAGAAGTGGGACATTTTCAGATTTTGTTTTCTTTCTGTACCATCCAAAACAGCTTGATAATCCTGGGGGGCGGGGAGTGTCTATTTTACGTTTTCCTAAATTTGGGGGAGACATGTCCTTCCTGGTCCCCCTTAGATCTTCATCCAAATAACCCAGGAGCAAGTGCATATGCACAGAAGCAGCCAGCACACAGCAGCGCAGCTCACCAGCAGAAGCAGTTGCCATACAATCTAGGGCACAGTGTTCCAGAAAGCTGCATGGTCTGCCATTTGGACGTGTATGCTTTTTTTTTTTTAAACAGTTGTCTTTCAGGAAAGTTCTGGAATCTCTACACCGCCCAGTGTCGTGAATATTGTTTCTGCCACTAGACAGGGGCAGAAAAAGAATTATGTGGCCAAATATAATTTTGCTGTATTTATTTATTTTACTTTTATTTATTTCAAGTGCAAGTCTGTAAGGGCCTAGATCTCCCGTTTTTGGGAGTGCCCTTTGCAATCAAGTGAAAACATGAAAAGCACCACAAAGGGGTGCAAACTAAATGGGAATGAGTCCAATACAGAAATACAGACAAAAAATAAAAAAATGCGATTACTTACAGATACATTTATTTAAATCGTTTAGAAAAGTCTGTGAACTGCTGGAGTTATTTGAATGCTCTCCATCTTGTTCAGCTGTTTCTAATTCCCATGCCTGTCTCTTTCTGACTTTATCTCTCTCCCATCCAGCTGGAATTTCTTGGATCTTTGCCAAAAAGGCAAAGGGGGGGGGGGGGGGGGGTCCTGGATACAATCCAGCTAATTGGGCTGGGGTTTTTTTTAATGGTGGCCACTTGGAAGGCAATGTCAGAACATATTTGCATTACCACTGCAACTCTTCACAGTTGCTTGTCTCTTTCACTCTCTTTGTCACACACACACTCACACACACAATATCCTGCTTGTGGGAGTTTAACTGTATTTGGGATAATGCTCTTTAGGTTTAAAAGTAACAAAAAGTAATGTCCATGTTCACATCAGTGTTATGAAGCTGGGCCACAAAAGGTAACAAAATGGCTGGCCACATACCTGTCATAGTAACAAATTATAATAATTTATGAAGCTCGGATGCATCTCACAGAACATACCAATTGGGCTCTTAGCTTATGAAATTACACTAATTATGATTGCATTTATAGGGTAAAAAATGATGCAACCCCATTTTTTCTGTGGCTGGTGCCCTTTTCTACCAGTGACTATTTTGCATTCTTTCTTTCTTTTCTTTTTTTATTTATTATTTTCTAGTGTGCTCTCTTCTGCTGCTCAAACTGCAGTTATTGGTGCTTGTCTGAGAGGGTTGTCAGTAACTCTCACATTTGTGGCCACTCATACATACACTTTCTCTTCACCTCGCAATGTGCCACTCTCTGGAGCTAGCTGTCAGCAGTTTGTTCCCTGACCTGCGAGTTTGATCGGTGTGCAGTTCATTTTATATGGAGGCCAAAAAATATTTGACACCGTTGGCATTATTAACTCGCCGGGGGTCCAGAGTAAATCATTTTGCTGTCCTGACCGCCCGTCTGCATCGTGGCATTTGGAGAGCAGCCAGATTTCAGACCCAAAACAGACCTCTGGGTAGCTTCTTCTCATCCGTGCAGACTATGGAAGCAGGTTTGTGTGAACACGAGAAGAAACCTGCACTTTGCAAATGGTTTAGTGCCACTGCACTTGACACTACATGATAGCTTAGCGGCCTTAGCCTCTCAATTGACATGCATTCTGTATTTGTTTGCACTACGAATGGCTTACATTTTAAAGTCCTTGTATTTTATATTCCAATACACTGCAAAAAGGCATATTGGCCATTCAGCTAGCAGGACCTGAACGATCCCTCTTATTAAAATGCTTAGTAAGTATCTGGGTGTAATGTCCTTATCGTACCACCCTTGGTTTCTTTTAACAAGGTTTATGCTGGGTGTAATGTCCTTATAGTACCATGCTTGGGTTAGGGTTATGAACGTTTGGATTTGTTAAAGACATTTCTAATATCACTTGGCATGCTATTTCTTCACCAATTTCAGTGCCAAAATAGTTGCCAATGAGACACTAACTGCATTTGAAGTGTTGTTCTGAATATCTAAAAGTTAATATGCTGTCCTGAAATCTTTTAGTTAAGGAAAGTGAAATGACGGCAGTAGCTAAAGATTAACGGCATATATCTACCACAAGAGGGAATGTGGGGACACATTTGGTGTTGGGCCCTGCCCAGAACAGCACATGAAAAGGGCTGTGTTGGGCCCTGCCCAGAACAGCACATGAAAAGGGCTGTGTTGGGCCCTGCCCAGGACAGCACATGAAAAGGGAACATGTTGTTCTCCTGGGGTGTAGTGTAGCCTCACAGGTGATGGCGGTCTGCACGATATAAATAAAGAGGATTTCCTGCCGCTTTATTTCGCTCTGCGGATAGATACCGGCAACGAAGGGTGAAAGACAAGCGAGAATGCGCAGCCACAGAAGATGCAGTTTTCTCCCGCCCGCGGCTAGTGCAGTGTGCAGTTTTCTACTGCCAGTGGCCACATTTAGCATCCTCTCCCCTCATCTTGGCAGCGTCTTTAAACTGTTGCCCACGAAGTGCAGTTGGATTGACAAATTGGCTGGTGAGATGTAGTTTCTGTGCTTGCTTGGGTGCGGTGGAAATGTACTGGGCAGCTGCCCTGGATGAATCTTGGGGGAGTAAGAGGGGGTGGAGAGGATTGTTTGCTTCTGTAAGAGCTGCTGAGAATTCAGTTTTGGAGCCTTGAGAGCCCTTCACAGCAGACCCCTGAGACCAGGGCCTGCCAAGACTTCTGCTCCTGTGAATATTCAGTTACTCCTTCCTGCACACTGGCAGGGCTGGTCCTGAGTTAAACGGAGAGAGAAATCCGTGAGGTGGTGGGATTAGGAGAACTCTGGAGTCTTCATCTCAGGAGTTGGAAGTTCTGCGTAACCCCGAAAACGTGCTTTATCCTTATTGCAACAATCTGGCCACGTGACTGGGTTTTTGTGACATTGATTCATCTGAGAAAGGTACCACTGTAGTGTTATATTGCTGTAGCAGCTGGTTTTTGAAGACGACCTGTGCAGTTCTGTGTTTAGTACACAGCGATGGAACATTCTGCTGAAGGACTAGTCTTCAGTGTAGTAATGCACTGCACTGTCTGGACCAAATGTAGATTAGAAGATTTCTACACCTTGTTGAACAATGGCAGCACCTCTGGTCAGTCGGGCAGGGAGATTGCATTGCTGAGGCAGGCACTGTTTGACTTGCTCAAGATAAGCTAATGTATGCACTGAGCTCTGCTGGCCTGGGACAGTCAGTGAGCTTCTCTCAACGCTTACTCGCACATTAGTGGTGCTCAGGACGCCATGAAAAACAAATCTTGGTGATAATCTTTAGCGGCACGGCTGGTGACTTTACTTTTTTGCATTTGGATTGGATGCCTGATCAAGACTGGTCATTTTAATTTTTGGGGAGAGATGCACTCGCTCAATGGGCCCCCCTGGTGGTCTTGGGGGCCACATGTAGCCGCATTGTCCGCGTCTGGCATGAAAGTGCCTTGCGGGGCTGTAAGCGAGAACGGGAAAGTTACCCTGGTTTAAAACATGGCTGAGGCTCAGTGGCGCTTGAGCAGTAGGTCAGAATAAATCAGTGGAAATGCAGACTGGGGTTTTACTGCTGTGGCATTCCTGACCGTTCAGCTAACACCTGCTGACTGCCTGTATGGACGCCAGCCAAGACGGGTCAGGAGAAGCATGGGGTTCACCTTTTGCCTAGCAAAGGAGAATGCATACACACGCAGTGATTCATGCAGAAAGGAAAGTAGAGTTCATACAAGACATTAAATTCTCCATTATTTTTTATTATTTTTTGCAGTATATATTGCATGTGCTCGTATGTCTTTCTAAAACAGTGGGGAAAGGATGTGACCTTCAGAGAGCAGTGCATTGTGGGCTTGTTTATGTCAAGGTTGTTTTCTATAACACCCTCTGCTAGCCCATAATGTGTAAATATGATCCCAGACTTCACCGAACAATACTAGGAAGAACAATCCATTAGCATTGTATAGCGTGGTCCGCCAGCCCACGTCACAGTCGTCGGCCCGCTGAAGCAGAAGTGATTTCCTCTGTTTGCTGCTTTGTTGTCGGTTGCGAAGCGTGATTCGAGAACATTAATGATATCAAGTTGTGAGAGGTGAAGCCGGTCTGGTACGACCTCCCGCTCTGAACCTGCTGAAACGGGCCTGGCTGAGTCCCACTTCTCTGTGCCAGTTTAGAATTTTGACCCCTTCCCGTGTTCCTGTTTCGCGATCTTTGGATTTGGGGGTCCAGGGGACGGTCCTCTCTCGGCCCTCTCCCTGTCGTACACTCACTCAGAACCCGTGTGCAATGTCTGTTATTGTGCGTAGTTCTTCAAATCAGGGTCAGTGGAGCATTTTCCGTGAAATCCTAGCATTTTCGGTTGTTCCCTGGGGGGAAATTGTTTTTCCAATAAGCTTTCCAAAGTACATAAAACTATGCGTGTTCTTGGCACTGCTGAATGGGGATTAGGCTAGCTGCATTTTAGCATGCTCAGACAAATGACCAACTAACTAATGGTCAGTCACGTGCTCAAAATATACATTTACTTTGAGCAGATGTGTGATGTGAATGTTTGGCTCTGGCAGAGTGTACAGTGGCACACAGAGATGGTGTTAGAGTGAGGTAGTGTTAATGTAGGTCCGCTCTGTGTGGGCACTGTTTGTGCAGATACGCGTTAATCTAAGGCAGGACTCTGGCAGCTCAGGAGAGCATGAAGGGTCCGTTTGTTCAGCTCCGCCCCGCCCAAATCGAGCCCCCAGCCTCTGCCTCTAATCCCCCGCGTTGTCAGGTGACCTGCAGGGCAGAACCAGTGGAGCCAGCCTGCTTCTCCCCCCCCCACCCACACCCACATGAACAGCACACAGACACTGAACCAGGAACACCAGGCTCTGCCCCCCCCCCCCCCCCTCGCCCCCGTGAACAGTGCACAGACGCTGAACCAGGAACACCCCTCCCCCCCACTCAAACATTTTGCCCTCCAGACGGAGGGGGAGGCCATTGACACTCTGTTTTGTTGACGCAAACTTGCATTGCGGTAGTACTGAACAGGGGCGTTGCCAGGCATTTTGAGCCCTGTGAAAAGATTTTGGGCTCACTTTGGGCCCCACCACCCCACAATTATAGCACAATTTATTTGAGAGCCCCTTTCAGTCCCCCCCTTCCCCTGTCCCCCCAGTACTGCATGATGGAGCACAGGGCTGTTTTACTCTGTCACCGTTGCCGGGCACCAGTGTGTGGGGGTGGCCAAGGTGACCATGTTAAAATCAAGCAGTTGATCAAGCTGTTGAACCAATTGAAAAAATTTTTTGTTAAAAATCAGACGTTAGCTAGCTGCAGCTTTTAGCGGTTAGCAGCACAGCGGCATTAAGCTGCAGTGAATAGTTGAAACAGGGGAATGAGATGGTTGCAGGGTTTCTGGGGTCAGAAAAGGATTCCTGTGTAAACAATGGAGGTTTTGAAAAGCCCCACAGGGGTGGGGTGGGGGGAGCGGAGTCGGACTGAGAGAAGGGGGCAGGAGGGCTCCAGGGTTTCTGCAGCAGAGGGGGAGGGTGCGAGGGGTTGGGGGGCATTGTGGATCAGAGCCCCCCTGTGTCCTGCCGAGGCAGCTGTGTGGAAGGAGGCGGTTGGAGAGGCTGTGGGGGTCATGCTTGGGGGAGGGGATCATCTGCGCTCACTGGCTGCTGCGGACGAGGCAAGACAATTATTTTTCTTGCGAGGGGTACGAGCACAACTTCACATCAAGAGGCTCCTGGTTCGATGCCTGTCAGTTCTTTCGTTGCCGGTCTTTGGTTCTGTGTTGGGTGCTTTGGGAATGTTTCAAGATTACGCAATCTAAAATGTGCTTTAATCAATAAACCAGTGTTGATTTGTGCATTGTGTCTCTAAAGCTCCTTTCACACAACATTGTTGGATTCAGTTATGCAGGCTAGATAGTGGTTTTCCCCGTTCACACACAGTCTGATTTACTTAACAAACCTGTGTAGAATATGCGGACCGAGGACATGACCATTACGGATAGGCTAGATTAGTTAATGTAGGAGGTCTACCCTCTGAAGCAGTGCACAGCAATTAACCACGCGTTTGTCTTTAAAACAGCCAGATATTTCACTGAATAATAGTTTTAGCAGAGATATAAATCCTACCAACACAGCACGTCAAATAATGATTGTTTTAAAATAACGGATTATTACTTATTGGCTTTAGCCAATATTGCTCAGTTATAATCTCAAATAGCAAAACGTTAGATAATCGATACTTACATAAAATGTTTTCGGTAAATGTGTTCAATAACAACAACTGCTGTTGTGGCATGTGTGCGCTTGCCACATTGGGTAAAAAGCAACTTGAAGCTGGAAGAACCTGACACGGATGTTTACAAGTTTTGCGTAGTACACAAGCGATTGCTGAGGCAGTGATGGCAGTTCTGTAATGGCAGTCACACTGTAGACAAAGCCATGTCACGCAAGGGCAGTGACACTTTATGCCAGTCCTAAAATAAATGTACAAATTTATTTTAGGACTGTTCAGAAATGATCGCCAACAGTCATACCACCGATTATCTCCTCTCGGAGGGCTGGAGCTAAGCAGGGGTGGCCATGGTTAGTAAATGGTTGGCATTTATATAGGACCTTTATACAGTTGATGCTTCTCATTCACCTATTCATACACACACTCACACACCAACGGCGATTGGCTGCCGTGCAAGGTGTCTTGCTCAGGGACACTTCGACAAACCGTCCGACTGCCAGACGACTGTTTTTACCACCTGAGCCAATGTTGTCCCTTAGTACTTGGATGTGAGACCTCCTGGGAAAACTTAGGAGGCTGCAACAGAATGTGGTGTTTGCGGGCCAGCAGGCCCATGGTCTTCCCTCAGGTTAAATAAGTGCCCTGTGACGCAGTGTAGTGATGGGGACAGTGTTGTTGGAAATGCCATCTTCCAGATCAGACTGTAACCGATGTTCTGGCTCACCGTGGTCGTTAAAGAGTGGGGGGGGGGGGCTCCCCCGTGTCCTTGTTAAATTTCCAACCTGGCTCTCTCAACCTGCCACCGAATCCCCCTCCTTAATTGGCAAAAAAAAATTGTTTACCTCAGCTGATGTGTGGTGAGCATTCTGGCACAAAATGGCTTCCGTGCGTCACCCAGGAGGAAACTCTTGTATTGAGAAATACACTTCTGCTCGTGTTCACATGAAAAATAGCCAGAACATTTATGGGTTAGGATGCATGTGTGAAAGGGGCTTTTTAGAGAGTAGCATATAAATATCAAGAATGTAAATTGTTGTAAATTTGAAGCCTTTACAGCTGCAATAATATATTGGTACTATTAAGGTCAGGCTGGTAAAGAGTTACAATTTGAACATCTTTTTCAAAACTGGAAATTCAGACATTGGAGTTAGGCCCCTGTTTCACTAGCATGGCTCCAAAGCTGCCTGTTTTGTGGAATATTCGATTCCATCCGATTTTGTTTGCGTAGCGCTTTTCATAGAGGACCGTCACAAAGACGCTTCGCAGAGTAGAGAGCGCTCGCGCGTCTGTGCTGCGATTGGCTGACCCTCCCTCCCTCTCTCTCTCCGCAGGCCGAACTCGGAGATGCGGAAGGTGCGTTCCCGCGACGCGGCCCGGTCCCGCCGCAGCCAGGAGACGGAGGTGTTCTACCAGCTGGCGCACACCCTGCCCCTCCCCCGCCGCGTGTCCTCCCACCTGGACAAGGCGGCCATCATGAGGGTGACGCTCAGCTTCCTGCGCATGCACCGCCTCCTTCGCTCAGGTGAGCGCCGGTTGGCCGCCTGTCAGTCCCCGTTTTCCGGGCAGGGGGTTGGCTGGCTGACCTGTGTGACATCTCTTTTGGTGTAGGGGGTGAGAAGAGGGAATCCAAGGAGGAGGAGGAGGAGGAAGAGGAGGAGGAGGAGAAGGAGAAGGAGGAGAAGGAGGACCTGACTGACCGATTCTATCCCAGAGCCCTGGCGGGGTTCATCATGGTGATGACCGAGGAGGGGGACATGATCTTCTTGTCAGAATGCGTCAGCAAACACATCGGTATCACGCAGGTGAGACGAGCCATTCACATAGCACATAGACTTCTTGAAGAGATTGCTAAAAAGCGCAGCTAACCAGCGCTGTGTGAGTTTGCTCTTACGCCCAGTGCTCTGTGAGTTTGAGTTTGCTCTTACGCCCAGCGCTGTGTGAGTTTGCTCTTACGCCCGGCTCTGTGTGGGCTTGCTCTTACGCCCAGTGCTCTGTGAGTTTGAGTTTGCTCTTACACCCAGCGCTGTGTGGGTTTGCTCTTACGCCCAGTGCTGTGTTGTAGTTGGAGCTGCTGGGACAGAGCATCTATGATTTCGTCCACCCCTGCGACCAGGAGGAGCTGCGGGACCTCCTGACTTTCAGAACAGGTGAGGCTAAAGAGACTAACTGTGATGTCTGTCTGTTTTCTCAGTGTTGTGCGTCTCACTGCCTGCCTCCACTGTTTCTGTCTGTCTGTCTGTCTGTCTGTCTTTTGCCTGCTGCGAGGTGTAATGAAGTCACATGAGAACATCATGTACCATTCAGGCTAAATAATCTTGGAGCAGGTTTTTCTTGTCAGATTGACGTCATCCAAATTTGGATAAGCAACTTAATTGATGCCCCGCAACAACAACAAAAAAAATGTGTGTGTGGAGATTCATTAGTATTCATTGTTTTTAACTACAGTATTTCATGCTTTGCGTGGCAATATACTACATGTACACGTACTGAAGCGAACGTGCCGGACCAACCCCAACATTGGAAAGCTATTTTCAGGCTTCTGATTGATTTGCCACACATTGCAAATTTGTTCCTGTCTTTGCTGAGTCTTGGATTAAGCCAGTAATGGAAATCTGTATTTTTACTGTGGTTTATTTTAATTCTCTTGCTCACTTGCCTAACATTTCTTGAACGCAAAATCTGTTAAACTATTAATTCAATTTGTATGGCTTTACTGGGTAGCCTTCGCACAACCTCGAGAAAGTTCTGTGTTGATTTGTTTGCTCTCCCAACCTAACGCCTACATCCTTTTTTTGTGCAACCCAGGCCAGTCCAAGAAGAAGCAGTCAGACCAGTGGACTGAACGGAACTTCTTTCTGAGGGTTAAGAGCACATTGACCAGTAGGGGGCGCACTGTCAACATCAAGTCTGCCACTTGGAAGGTACTTCTACACTGCCCATCACTAACTATCTCACTTCACCATGGGTCTGCCAGCATTCTCTGTCTCTCAGCGCCTCCATCAGCTAAATCTCGTGTCATTTTGGTGTGGTTTGCTGTAACTGTAACACTCCTGTAGCAGGGTAGGGCAGCAATGCCATTTCTAGCACATTTCAGGAAGGTTGAAAAAGGAGAATTCCTCCAATGGGTTACTGGAAAGTACCGTTTCTTTTTCTTCTGGATAAAGGCTGAGGTATATCACAGAAGTCCATAGGACATTTTTAGACCTATATGCAGTTGAATTGAGCTTGATGGGAATGATTCGGCCCGATTAGAGAGAGTGAAGCGTTTCCTCCCCGGCACTGTTAAATCAGCCTGAGAATGATTGCGTATTAAGCTGTGTAACCGAGCTGGTTCAGCGGGGAGGCGCACGAGGAGCTGGCACAGCCGGGATACGCTATGTGCACAAGGCGTGGTGCCAGCAGGTCCCATACTCGCGCTGTGGCACGCAGCTTCCTGACCCATTAAAACTGCTGCAGACGGCTTTCCGTGTCCCCGTCACGTAGATTCACACGTGGAGTACGTGGAGGGGCTCAGCCAGGCTCGTTTGGGCTGCTGTGAGATTGTTTTGTGTACCGCACTTTAAACAGGAAATTCGTAATCTGGCCCAGACCTGCTCGAGCAGTGTTGCACGTGTTCGACATAAAATTTGTGTCTTTTCTGACAAATGTGGCGAGCTTTGTCTGACCAGCATTGGGGCATTTTTTGTTTGCTAGTTATTTCGCTTTTTTTTTGTAAATCTACGACCACAGTGGCACATGTAAAAATAATAAAGAAAACCATGTATGTGCTGTGTCAGCTATGATCAGTGCATTCCGTCAGTTCTGAAAGGGTTTATTGACCTGACCCTAACAATGGGTATCTGACCCCTTGCTGACTTCAAGATAAAGGTGTCAGCAGAACTACTCTAGTAGAAAAACTACTCTAAGCATTTTAACTGTCAGTTTCGTCCTCCCGAAACGCTTCATTCAAATTTGCTGCCTCTGCCATGGACCTCTGCACTGGGGATCTAGTTCTGACTGTTCCTTACCCTCACTCATCCAGTCCAGCTATCAATGAGCTCAGCTCAGATACGTTGGGACATTATACTGCCAGACACAGCTGTAGTTTTCCTGCCACCCCGGGGAGGGGGTTAATTGGGGTAATGCCAAACCCCTCGTATGCACTCTTTCCACAAACGCATTCTTTATTTCCCCTCCTTCATCTGGCACCTCTCCAGACGAACGGTGCCCTTAAATGACTGCGTTTCCCTTTCTCTCTCTCTCTCCCTAGGTCCTGCACTGCACGGGTCACGTGAGGACGCAGCGCCCCGCGGGGGACTCGGCGGGCCCCCCCGGCAGCTTCCTGACGCTGCTGTGTGAGCCCATCCCCCACCCCTCCGGCGTGGAGTTCCCCCTGGACCGCAGCACCTTCCTCACCCGCCACAGCATGGACCTGCGCTTCACGCACTGCGAGGGCCGGTGAGCCTCAACATTTGGAATTTGTTAGTTTGAATTTAGAACGAGCTATATTGTGGTTGCATTAAAATTTTGTGTTACATAGTAACTCTTTTTTAAAACCCATGCAAATCTGTTACCCATGATTATTTTTGGGGGCAATTAACGTTAAGTACTTGCTTAGGGTTGTAATGACAGTGTTCATCTAGAGGCCTTGGAATTTGACCCCGATGCACTTTGGTGAGGATCAGAATGTCCTCTAATTTCTACCTGAAACCCCATCCTAAACCCCAAACGGGAAGGGGCACTGGATCGCTTGACCGCTGAACTATCGTGTGCAGGGGACTGCATGTTTGTACATGCACGTTTGCCTTGGGTCCGTTCCCACTGCAACACGAGAGCAGCGCTTCTCCCACACTGTATCCTCAGCGAGGGGTTGTTTCCCTCTGCTGTTCTGCTGAGGCACCTACGGCCGCCACACCACTGCACTGCCATGCGTTCTTCTGGCAGACATTCTCATAGGACGGGGACATGACTCAACAGTCATGGTTTACCGTTTACGTATGATCAGGTTGTAGCAGCAAGCAAGCAACACTATTATTTGTGAAGCACATCTCATACAGTACTGCAACACAATGTGCTGTACATGGAGGTAAAAAAACAGAAAAAAATACGGAAAATACATAGATCGATAATAAGTAGTTAAAAATGTAATTACTGTACAAACCATAGACCTTTGGCCTGGACTCCAGTTCAGGCCATAATATACCCTGGCCTGGTTTCTCTCTTCCATGTTGGCATTGGAACAGTGATATTGGAGTGATATTGGCATGAGGGTGCCAGCTAAGTGTGTGACCGCCGGTAAGGTAATCTGATCGTCTATTAATGCTGAGGAACTGGCACCAGGCAGAAAGCCCCCCACAGCGAGATATGCAGACGTGCAGATATGGAGATATGGGACAGAGGCCTGCAGAACTGGTGGCTTGTCCGGGATTGGCTGCAAGGCGGGGTGAACGTTCAGTCCAAGGCTGGATAATGTGTCAGGAATGGAGGGGGTGTTACCAGGGCGTCTCACATTCAGGATTTGGCAGGCAAGATAATGCTCAAGTTTGCTCCACTGAGATAAGACGCAGTGCACTACTGTACTGACCTTGTGTTCCCATCTGGTCCAACGCATTTATTAATAGCTCTGGCGCAAGCGCACTCGAAAACTTATTGGGGGAATCGCTTTAGTTTTGTTGGGGGACAAATGATTCATCTGAATCCTCTAGCTAGTCCTTATTAGTTATTTTTATTGGATTTCCATAAAACAGCTTATACAAAAAATTCTGTGCTCCATTGACTTGTGGATTAACAAGAAGGTATGGAGGGGTTTTCAACCTTTTCTGACCCCAAGACCCCCCACTCAAAGGCATCCAGGGTATTCGCATCATGAGTCCTCAGAAATGTATATATAGTCATTGTATGGCAAGTCTGGCAACAGACCGGGTTCAATACCTTCACTGACCCCCCTGTAAAACCCAGCTTTTTGCCGTTCACGTCTTGCTTATAATCATCGTGGTTTCTGTGGTCACAATCCATCAGCTTCCCAAACAGCTGTGTTTCCAGGCTCTGACCGGAGCTTTCTCCCCGCCCCCTCTCTCTGTCTTTCCTGTGCGCATAGGGTGACTGAGCTTGTGGGATACATGCCTGACGACCTGATTGGCCAATCCGCCTACGAGTTCCATCACGCCTTGGACTCCGATCACGTGACCAAAAGCCTGCATGTCTGTGAGTGTCTGATGGAACGGGGGAGAAAGAGAAGGAAGGAATAGGGACTGTAGACCAATTTGTTCAAGCGGCACAGTAATTACACAGTATTGACCGTGTTTTTGCCATGTTCCCGTAGTTCTGATCTGACCGTCCTCTGCACGTATTGCTGCACTGGCCGGCTCCCCGGCTGGGCCTGGGTCTCTGGGTGTGTTGCTCACGCGTGGCGCTCCGTGTCCTCCCCGCAGTGCTGGCGAAGGGGCAGGTGTGCACCAGCCACTACCGCTTCCTGGCCAAGAGCGGCGGCTACGTGTGGGCGGAGACGCAGGCCACCGTCATCTACAACAGCAAGACGTCTCAGCCCGAGGCCGTGGTGTGCCTCAACTTCATCCTCAGGTGCCGCTCCTGCTCCCTCTCCCGCTCCCGCGTCGCTCCTGCCGCCCGCTACGGCTCTCCGCTCGGCTCAGGCCTGGTTCACGCTCCTCGTACGACCCCGGCGTCAAGTGTCATTTTCAACGGGGGGGGGGAGAAAGTGTAGTACGATACCTTTTTCTCAGCGCCGCGCACCTGTCGAATGTTGTTGTGTCGCGGGACAGTGATACTTTGTCGCACAGCGTCGATTGGACAGCCGGATGAAACACTGAAATTCATCGATTTAAAAAAATGTAAGCGCCACCTGTTTGGCATCTTGTTACCATAGTGCCAACAGAACTGTCATCGCAGACCTTGGCGAAGTATAATATAAGTTTATATTCAAAATGTTGTGAGACTTTTTTTCATTTTTGTCAAACGACACTTGTAATGGTCTTACGGCGAGTTTCAATCAGGCTGAAGCTCACACTTCCAGCTCTTCTCTTTCCCACCCATTTCCATCTCTCTTACTCCCACCATTCTTGGAGAGACAATAAAATCCGAAGTGTTTATCAAAATGGTGGAGCAGTGTGAAACCCCTTCCTAATACTGTCTCTCCTTCCCTCCCTCGCCCAGTGGGGTGGAGCAGGCGGACGTGGTGTTCTCCGCTGAGCAGACCCCGCGTCTGGAGCCCAAGAAAGAGCCGGTGAGTGAGGAGGAAGAGGTTGCCATGGACACCAGCACCGAACTCTTCCTCAAACTGAAAGATTCCCCGGAGCAGCTGCTTCAGCTGGCTCCCGCTCCAGGCGACGAGGACGTGTCGTTGACAGGTGAGACCTCGACTGACCGACACGCGCAGCCGTCTGAAGAAAGCCTGTGACCCTTTTCAGCTAGAATGCGCCAGGGTTACGACTGCTTCATTTTGCTAACCTCCGCTGATGTTCTAGTTTTCTGCTCGTTTAATTTCTGTAGAGCCGAAGGACCTGTCGTTCTGCCGGCCGCCAAGCCCCGACGCTGTCCCAGAATCCCCCCGTGAACTCTGCACCCCCGAGCTGCGGCAGCTCCTGTCCCCCATTTTCGACGGGGCCAGCGCTCGCCCCCCGACACCTCCGGTGAGTCCTCCCTGGCTACGCCTCCACCCCCACTTCCTGTATCCTCGCCTTCAGTCCCTGCAAACTGACTCTTCTCTGGCCACATTACCCTCATGCAACTGTACAGTCATATTGTGTAATCTCACGCCTCACTTCCTGTAGTCCTGTTCCCACTTCCTGTAAGGACAGCCCAGAAAGGCTCGTCTCATGCAAAGATTCCCTGTCTGTGCGTTTCAGAGCGTGGGGGAGGAGCCAACGGATGAGGACATGGCTAAGAGGTTTTTTGCTGCCAAACCTGAAGACAGCTCCCAGCAGAAAAGCCAGCCAATGGTACCTTCTAGACGATTATATTGCCATTACCATTCTTTTCTATTAATGGGACACTAATGTACTTCTAAAGACTAAATAAAATGTCTTTAGAAGACAATATAATGTCAGACCACCGAACCGTCTGAAGACTAGGTCACACTTCAAAACACTTTAAAACAAATAATTCAGACAAAGAAATCAATTGAAGGCAGATGGGACAAAACAGTCAGCAAGGTTTATTTTTCCCTTTTCATTGAACTACAGTGTAATGCTGTATTTTCACTAGTCTGAGAATGGCTAAACCTCAATATGGCGTGGGTTTCTGTTGATTCCCGTTTCACAACATCGCATTGAACACGGAAGTGTCCCGCGTGCGATATCACATCAGAAAATATCCAGACCCAGCCTGGGCCAAGCTGTACCTGGAGCGTTGTGCTGGTCTGGTCTGACATCATATCGTCTTCTAAAGACATTTTATTGTCTATGGTGGCCTGAAATGTCAAGAAAGTTAATGCAATGTGTGTTGCAGGCAAATTGCTGTGTTTGTCTGTCTGGTCACCTTTTAAAATAAATATTTTAAATATACATGCATATACAGTGCCCACCATAATGTTTGGGACAAAGACCCATTATTTTAGATTTGGAATCACACAATTAACTTGTGGTTCCAGTGCACATTCTCAGATATTATTAAAGGGTATTCTTATATATTTGGTGTATATTTTCTTGCACTACCACTATTTAAAAACAATATATTATTTTTTAAATCTTACAAATGTATCTATTTAACTTTGTTTTTTTGTCTTTTTACACCTCTGTACAGCACTATGAAATGTGCTATATAAACTTGCCTTGCCATTTTCCCTTAGGACGTGGAGAACATGGACCTCGATATGCTTGCTCCATACATCTCCATGGACGACGACTTCCAGTTGACCTTCTTGAATTCACTCCCTGAAATCCAGCTGTCCTCTCCCGACCAGACCACCACCACAAACCGAAAACGGTAATGGAGCTAAAAGCAGGACTAGGACCTTTTTAAGCTTGAGGTGGCATTTTTGCATTCGATAAGCCTGTGAGTTGAGCTGTCACGCTGTCTGACAGAGGTAAATGAATCGGATGGTTATTTCACTTGCGTCTCTTTCATAGAGCGATAAACCTTGATGAAGAGAGACACGCCAAGAGGAAGAGAGACGCTGATGAAGGGGAGAGGCTACTCTTGAGCCACGCTCTGCTGGTGAGCCGGGACAGAGGGATTCATGGGTAGTTTTAGGTCTTAGTGTAGTGCTCACCCAGGGTTTAACTGCCTCTACAGTGTGTGCAGTGTGTTCCCATGCCAGTAGACCAGAGCCAGCACTGAAATGTAGGAATTGGGAGTGCCTCTACTCAATTACACCGGACACGTACATTGATGGGCCCCTCTTTTTGGTATCAAATCTGGTCGACTATGGCTGGCGGCCCCCCAGGGCCAGAATATCAATTTCACATTGCACAGCAGCGTCCCCTGCTGGTCAAACAGTTGCCGTAAGTTTGCACGTTGAGCTGCTCGTGAAGAGTAAAGTCTTCCTCCAGCTCACGTCTGTGCGCTTGCACACTGGAGCACTCTTAGACATGGGGGCTGACCTGACGTGTGTAGGGGGAGGAGTCATGTTTGTGTGGTCGGTGGCAGAAGCTGCTGTGATGAGAGCTGAGCATTTGAGCTCTCCACATTGGAGAGAAAAAGGGCAAAAGGCAGTAATTATAATGTATGTAATTATAATAGCGCGCCAATGAACTGCTAATGCAACGTAATGTCACAGTGATTTTTATATGAATAATACACCTTCAAGATATAGTATGTGTAAGGAGAGTGATGTCATACAGGCCAGTCCAGTGTGTAAGGAGATTGTGATCTCATACAGACCAGTCCATAGTGTGTAAGGATATTGTGATGTCATGCAGACCAGCCCAGTGTGTAAGGAGATTGTGATGTCATGCAGACCAGTCCAGTGTGTAAGGAGATTGTGATGTCATGCAGACCAGTCCAGTGTGTAAGGAGATTGTGATGTCATGCAGACCAGTCCAGTGTGTAAGGAGATTGTGATGTCATGCAGACCAGTCCAGTGTGTAAGGAGATTGTGATGTCATACAGGCCAGTCCATAGTGTGTAAGGAGATTGTGATGTCATGCAGACCAGTCCAGTGTGTAAGGAGATTGTGATGTCATACAGACCAGTCCATAGTGTGTAAGGATATTGTGATGTCATACAGACCAGTCCATAGTGTGTAAGGAGATTGTGATGTCATACAGACCAGTCCATAGTGTGTAAGGATATTGTGATGTCATACAGACCAGTCCATAGTGTGTAAGGAGATTGTGATGTCATACAGGCCAGTTTGGTGGAGGCAGATGAAGAGGAGCTGGAGCCCCTCCCACGCCCCAGCCAGCTCCTGACGGACAGGGACCCCATCCTGGGCGACACTGCAGGTACCCACACATTTGACTGCAGTGATTGGTCAGATCCACATCAGTGAAGCCCATATCAATGAAGATTATTCATGTTTAGTCATAAAGCGATAGAGAGTTTATGACAATGATTCCTGACCAAACAATCATTTCAAATGATTTACCTGTTATTCCTCTTATTTCTGTTTCTCGCAGCCATAATGAGAACATTTTTGCCCCTCCCATCGGACCTGAAGACAAGACCCACTTCCCCCCTGTCCTGAGCTGGCCCATATCCCGCCAGAGGGGGGGGGGGGGGGCAGGGCAGGGGGGCAGGGGCAGGCCAACGTCCCAAGATGGATTCACCAGTGAGAACTCACCCATGTTCCACATTCGCCTTACATGTCAAGACATCCATTCTGGCTCTGCAGCATCCCGCATCGTCCTTGCAGCACCAACTCCCACCCACTGGCACCGTGCTCCACTAACTACCAAAACCCAAAATGGAGACCCTTCAGTGAAGAAGAGGATTTGAAATGGGACAAGGGCGTCTGAAAACGCTGCCTCATCCGCCATTTTAACAGGACTGTTCCTGGACCAGATTGGCTTTCTCTTACAGTTCATAAACCTCTGTAGTTGGCAGTAAAGCTGTAGGGATACCATCACGTGCAGTTCAGCGGCATTGTGATGCCACACGTTTACTCCAGTTCAGAAGTATCTGTACGGGGCCAGCTACCATTTAATGAAGCTAAACTATAATGGTGCTCACAAGGTGCTCACAAGGATCGATCAGTAATATACGCACAAATAAGCACAATCTAAGAAGTACTGAAATGAAGACACCTAGGTGGTTGGTAATGGCAACACGCGTTTCCTGTATGCCACGATTCTCACGAGGACAAGAGTGACATTCTACCAGCCGTGGTCTTCATTTCAGTACAAACCATGTTCTTGTGTTTCTTTTTTTCTTTTTTTCTCAAGAATTGAACTGCATCAGTTACATTCTATATTCTATTGCCAACCAATCTTGCTTCAGAAGTAACATATTTGTAATGCTGAAATTATATTATTGCAATATCAGGTAAAAAAAATATATTGTGTCATTTCACAAATCCTCACAGCTTTCAGTATACTAAAGGTAAATAAGCCATAATTGTAGATCTGGAGAGGTGAGTGGTGGGCTTGAGATGGAAAGGTCTGATTTTACCTCAATAACACTTTGCAAGGAAATGCTTGAGTGCGTATGTGCCCAAGACTGACACGGTCTGTTGTCAGGTCGACGCACCAGGACAAATAATTCAGTGGCATCTTTTTTACATCATCTTTTATATACCTTTACTTGCTAGATTTTTTTAAGGCATAGTAATTCAAGAATAAACCGATAGGAGTAAATGTTAGATTTTGATGTCAGTAAATTTTGTGTGGAGGTACAGAATACAAAAGAATACTACTCTGGAGTTTTGCGAGGTTTTCTTTTACGCTTGTTTGTCTAATCCTATATAGTATGCTTTTCAGATAAAACTGGTTGTCATAACTTTTAACACTTTCCATTGAAGAATATTGTTAGTTGCGTGTGAAACTTGTACAGGAGCACCGTATACAATGTGTCGTATTAAACATTCAGAAAATACTACCGCATTGAAAATGCTTTTACCCAGCCGATGGGGGTTAACCCACCCATAACTGATCAATATGACAATCTCAGCCATCTCAATCATTTGTTTTGCATAGGATTTTCACAATACATTTGTGAATTAATGAATATTTGCTGACATGCGTACAGTTGCCTCAGTTTGCTGCTTAACATGTAACATGTATATCAAGTGTTGACTATAAACTCCTAAAAGGTTCTACCTATTTGTACAAAGGTGTCTTGGGTGAGTTTCTCTTGTTCAAGTTGGCGCATTGTACACACACACACACACACACACACACACACAAGCACACACTAAAAACCCTGTTGAAACAAGCCTCAAATTTCTGACTGAACATTTTGACCAAAACAAAAAAACAAAAACAAAAAAACTGGAAAAAATGAAACGCATGAAATTGCCTTTTATCAACCATTTGTTCATGGGTAGGTGTTTTTATCAGCATACATACTGTGTTTCCTATTAGCTTTTTCAAATGTCAGGCTACTCCAGTCTACTTTGTGATTGTGAATTTGTAATATTAAAGGTTTACCGAAACATTAAGCTTGCATCGATAAAAGACAGGCTAAGCTGCACAACTTTACTACCAGTACATACCAGCTGACAAATATCTTCCATAATCAAAATACTGTCACGGGTTAGAAATTCCCACCATGATTATCATCGTCATCCATAATTTGGCTTTTAGTAGATCCTCTTGCTCAGAGGGTTGAAAAAAAAAAAACAGCTTACAACACAGCTTATAATAACTATAATCAGTGAATATAATTTTTTTATTGAATATTCTTCCTTGAATGACACTGGCGGGGCTAATACTTGCTGCCCTGTGGAATTACTGTAATTTTCTGTTCCAATGCGTTTCAAATCAGTTTGCTAAAGGTCCGCAGCCATATGGGAGGTGAAACGAACATTACAGTTAAGAGGAAAATGCTTTGATTTCGCAGCTTTTTGATCCTATTTACTGCAGAAATGTTTCACCCATGTGAGGAAATTTGACACAGGCTTCATGGCATTAAATCTCAAGTACCCCTATAATAAGAAATATGCTGCATTAAAATGCTTCCAAAGCATCCTGTGTGTGGATTGTACTTCCATTTTAAGTGGCAGTTGGATATTATATAGAAATGTTTGCATGGCTCAAGTCTGACATCACCTAAATAAGAAAGGGAGGACTGTTCCGGATGACTACTGCCCCAACATAAATTGTACCTCTGAAAATGTTTTCCTTTTCAATATTGAAAGCCAACGTCTGGTTTATTCCATGCAATTTTCACAGTGTAAACCATGTATCTCTCACGGAATAAAATAAAGATGTTTTACCATTGATTATTACGGAGTCCTTTCTCGTACTGTAAAAATGTGGGTTTTAACACTCCAGGGGTGTGGCTTGAAATTCTGGGCCCTGTGCAAACTTAGTCTCTGCAGGCCCCCTTGAAATTGTGGACCAAAGCAAACTTTTTAGTCCAAGCCTTTTGACAACTCATGACAGTGAGCCATTACCAATAATATATTATTTTGATAACCTATGTGAAAAATATACTGGAATAAGGCCTATTTCAAGTTAAACTATATTAATCCATAATTATACTTCAGATATTCTGCAGTACACTACAGTACACATCAGGAACACTTCATCATACTTATTAGCTTGGTATAATATTCCAGTGCAGTTGAACTATAATTAACAGTAATGCATTGCACGGTAGCAAAAATAATAATGTAATGCACCACTGTCATGATGTTGTATAATAATACTTTTTTTATTCAGTGTACTCTGAGATTGTCTGACTAAATTGTGTTCCATAAATAAAATGTAGTATTGTTATTAGCATTAGTGTTATTGATTATCAACTGTTGTGCAATATAGGGCAGCCTGTAGCGTAGTGGTTAAGGTACATTGCTGGGACCCTTAACCTCACATTGCTCCAGAGAGGATTGTCTCTTGGTTAGTCTCACCAACTGTAAGTCGCGTTGGATAAAAGCGTCAGCGAAATACCATGTAATGTAACACGTAATATCAGAACAGTTTGGATTCACTGTAGGACTGATATGCATTCGTCCGCATAACGGTAAGCTACATCCATAACCATGAGGAAGTATATGTTTACTGGTTTAGTACCTACCCATTTCGCAAAATGCTGCTTCGGAGGGACATAGTCACAGCAAGCCACATCCGTTAATTTATTTGCAACTGGACACACGAGTATCCAGCCATCTTTTGCTCATGACTGCCCCCTGCAGGCGAACCCTATGTTCGTCTCACATTTCTCCAATAGCAGTTGGGTGTTCATGTAACACAATGTGTGTTTAAGGAAGAGTTCAGTGGAATGAAACATAAAGACCTCACAATGGCAGAACCGGCAGACGCTGCTGTCAGAGACAATATCCTACAAAAAAAATGGGATGACATTGTTTTCTTTTTCTTAGCTAAATTGTTTAATATCAGAGGGTAAAATATCAGATCACCGCTTATGTCTTTTGAATTTCTAAAAATAAGCAACAACCAAAGCCCTTAATTTGTCCCTATGTTCCAAACTGGGTAAGCACTGTTTGGCAAAATTAAGTAAGCACATGTGGCTTAGAACCTGCATGTCTGTCAAAACATCTCTTTCATCGCGGTACATGGGACACAACTGGGACACTTTGTCCCGGGCCCAGGAAATGGGGTGTAACTATTTTAAATTTGTTCAAAAATAAATTAGGGGGGAAGGTCGCCTCTATATTTTTTTCCCAGGCCTGAGAATTCTAGTTGCAGCCTGGTTGCTTCACATATGATTTGTGTTTTAGCTGGGAACAAATAGCCTACACACAGTTCAGGAACAACTAAGTGCCTCCCATAAACAGAATGGTTATATAGCCCATATTGTGTTTTGTATACATTTCCTGTATAAAATACATGAGTGTAGAGTCCATCAATCCACCGTTTCCCAGCTGAATATAAATTATTTTTACAAAATGCAGAATCCTGTCTTGTGATCGCAAAAGCAGGATTGTTGTAATAAAGATATATCAAGAATGACATAATCCACCACCAAATCAGCAATTCAGTGGACAGACTTACCTTATACCTTAATTTATGCTGAAATGCTGCTTGTACTCATCATTTACCTGTACTTACTGAATAGAGAAAATCAGACAATTGCACAGGAGCGCCCCTCAGTGGGAAATACAGAGAATTGCACAACCCATTTCAAGAACAGCTCTGAAGGGTTGTGCCTTTTAAAAAAATGGACACCTGACCCAGACCCCGTTTTGTGCAACCTAAATGTGTGCAATGATTTCCGTTTTTGATATATGAGTACTCACGGGAAAAATCTTAAATTACTTAAGGAATTCTTAAAATGTGAAAACAGGAAATGAGAAATAGTGGATGAGTGAACTTATTGCAAAGTCTGAGATGTCCCCATGTACAGCTCACCTCAAATCAAACCTCGAGGTAGATTTCTAAAGGCCACCCTTTTAGTTTAGGAATGATGTGACCTTTACGCAGTTTGTAATTTAACTTCTGGGTTTTATAGGTTCCAAAGGTTAGGTGTTTTTGTCAGTCCAAATTAAAACTCTGAACTCATTTCCACTCGAGCTTCCACTTCTTTTGTGTAACATCAGCCCATGAATACATCATTTTCTATACGCTTGCTGGTGTTTTTGTCAGTGGGTTTAACTTGTCACAGTGCTTCAAATTAGTGTAATTTAATAGTTTTACTAAGTTATAGCAAGAGGATCACTATGTTCTTAGTCAGCAGTAGGGAGGAATTGTTCATTTTTTTATATTACACATTCCCCTATATTCACCTATCCTCTTAAAGTAAAATGGCTTCTTTCACAATGCCCTGCTGACCTGTTTTGTTTTATTTTTTTAAGGTACAGAGTGACAATGCTGGATGTGCCCTTCAGTCATAAGGTCCACACAGAGTCTTTCATTTCACAAACATCATACGCTGCTGTTGTTGAGTGAAAGTTTAACTCCATAAATACTGTTCAAGGTTAAAAAACAGAAGAAAGGATCTGTTATTTAACCACAGCAGCTGGTGTTTCCTCTCAATATGTGAACGATGCTCTATTAATTCTTCTCATTCGCAAGCATTAACTTGTTGGTTGGGGGGCAAGAAAAATGAACAGCAAACAGCAGACTGTTACAATTACAAACATGTAGGATTTAGTATATTTCTGTGCAATGTTGTATACAAAGTTGATGTAAATATTACATTACAAATATATATATATTTTTTTTTTTCCATAAAAAAAAAAAGAAAGCACATTCAATGGCGCTTGCCTGGTGTAGCCTGTTGCCCGGTCGTCCAAAATGGCAGAATTTGGTGAGAGCACAGGCTGTAGGTAAATTTCCACTCCACTCAAATTTGGTCAGATTTGCCCTCAGATTGAGCTCCGTGACGACAGCCTTACATCCTGACCCCATCCTGCCAGTCGCTCAGTACACAGATGAGTCACGTCTGTAGGTATGGCGGGCTCTCCAACTACGCTCAATTTTACACGTCTCAGATCTCTGCACAACTGATACATGGACACAAGTCACTAAATATAATAAGACGGTTAGGACGACTGCACCCACACGCTTCACGAAGCAGCTGCACTGGCCTGGACATGGTCCCATCCCTGACAGGATAACACAGTTCATGTTCCCAGCCTGTCGCTGGAAACAAACAACAGTATCAAGACATATCAATCAGAAATAATCTACTCATTGACTAGCAAGCAGTGCCCTGAGATGTCCTGGGTGTTGCTATGGGAAGGCAGGTTGTAGGCACTGGTTTCCCACTCAGCAAACTCCCAAAGCAACCACCAAATTGGAACATTCCAGATACTGAGGCCTAGTGGATTAAGAACCTCCTGATCCCACACTCCACATCACTGTCACAGCAGCTATGACACAGAGTCCTTGGACACAGGGGTTTACGAACAGTAGATCATTGTTTGATAATCTCTCTACAGACGCTCAACCTAACTGTCCTTTTGAGCAGAAAGTTCGATTTGCCGTGCATGTCCGTTGTCCTCCCTGCGGACACCCCGGGGGTGGGAGGGCACCTCTTCATAAGGAGGAGGTGGCAGCTCTGCGTTCGGACTGGGCGACTGGCAGGAGCTGCCTGACTCCGATTGGCTGCGGGGTGCCGGCGGACGCATCCCAGGGGCTTCCTGGGCCAATAAGAGCTGGGTTGGGCCTTGGCAGGGCGGGAGACGCTGGCCCCAGCTCCCGTACATGGCCTCTTCGTAGGTGGGCAGTGAGACAGGCAGGCCGTCTACCATCAGGTCCATCTGGTCAGAGGATCTCCTGCTGCGATGAAGACGCCGGACTTTAGACTCACAAGTGATCTCATAAAAACTGTCATAAGAACACCATGAACATGCGACCACACCACACCATTTCAGACCCACTGACCAATGGAGACTTACTTGTGTGAATGACAGGGGTAAAGGCGGGACTTGATCACCATGCAGGCAGTGGTGGTTAGAAGGAAGATGGAGACGCCGACAGCTGTGGTAGCAACGCTGGGGAGAGAGTTGGCTGCTCTGTCCTCTGTAAGCACAATGATGGATAAATTGTCATCATTGTCATCATTTCTTATCACGTTCTCAAAATCTTTTTATATCTTGTTATTTGTTGAGAATCAATGGTTTCAATGGCAGTTTCACTTGTATGTTGTAAAATGAATAATAAAAACTAATAATAGGAAACGAAAAAAAAGGTGTTTCGATTATTTTTCTTCTTCTTATTATTATTATTATTCTTGTTACAAAGGTGACTATTCTGGCACTATTTCAGAAGACATCCGGAGCTATTTTAGTTTTGAATTTGGTATCAGAAGAGGGAATCCCCAAATCAACATTTCCAGAAGACTGAAATCTTCACATTATTTCTGTGACGCAGTATTTACTTTGGAACATTCAATTGCATAGAGGAAAAGAGGTTAGAGAGAATGGTAAGTAGCTGACTTCCTGTTCTTTCTGATGGTTTCCTGTCTCATCATGTCCCCGTCCAGAAGAGGAAGTTCAGCGCACACAGAGGTGACTCGAAAGCAGCCCGTAGTCCCAGGTTCTGCATTTCATCTTCCTCACTTCACTATTTTATGTAGGGCATTTCACCAATGCCATTTCACATCGTCTGCATTTTTCTGTGTTGAGCAGTTCTGAATGCACATAGGGCTTACTGTTTCAGAATGCCTCTTAAAGCTAGCACTGAGCACTGAGCCTCCCTCATATCATCAATCAGGAACGCAGAGGAAAGAGCCGCCATGTTACTGCACAAAATGCACTCATCTCTCCATCTCCTGCAGACCGGTTTATCCACTTGCCCTCATAGGGGTGTTGTTGCTTAGTAATCAAAACAAAAAAACCGAAATCATAAAATCTGCAGTCATACAGAAATATAGAATGGTCCTGAAACCTCACAGTTTCGCCAGCAGCATACAGCTTTCACTCAGAATTGGTTACACAGGAACATAGTTGCTTTGCGGTAATCATGTGAGAATATCACATTCCAGCTACTTTGCTAACAAGTTGGTACCAAGTGTATACTTGGGATTTAATGAACAGGAATAACTTGTATGAGCCCAGGATTGTTGTGATGTTGTCATAACACTGAAATAACGGTGTGTTTACGAGGTGAGGATCATCAGTGTTTGGTTAGAGCACTGTTGCACAAACAGCAAAGCTTAGCTTGCGCTCCTCTGCAAATCAAAGAAATGCTACATTCACAAAGGAAATGATCAATCATCATTCAGAACAGGAGGAAAGAGGGATCCTGGGTCAATGTGTGCGGAACATGAATGGCAGAACTAAGTGTCTGCGGTTCTTCTTTTTTTTTACATAAAAGCTGAATCGATTTTACCACAAAATGGATGAATAACTCCCCACATAAACAAAAACTATATTTTAATAGCGAAAATCCAGAACAAATGCTTTGTCACGTGTAATTTATCAAACCGTGGCTGTTCAAGCACCTTATACAGTGTGCCTAAAGCAGACATACTGAAATCTGGCCCACAATGTCAGCAGTGCTGCTGGTTTTCATTCTTCTCCTCTCATCGGGACTGGTTTAAACCTGGGACTCCGGGTGAGATTAAACTCAGGCCAATCAGCAGCATTAATTGATCGATTAAGTACTTCTGGCCTCAAAGACTGGATTCCAGCATCCCTGACCTAAATAAATCTGGCATGAGACAATTCGAGACCTTAGAATAATACGGTCCTAAATGGCAAAAATTAGTTAGTGTCATAAATATGTTGTTTATAGGGCACTAAATACGTATGCGTGTGAGGTTTTACACAAAATGACTGCTTCAAAGGTTGCATCTGCTTGGAGCCCCGTTCACTTTGGTGCCTTTGATGATCGATATCTCAAAACTGCTCAGATACGCAGATAGAACCATATAATCCCACGGTCACCGATTCCTTTAGGAGGTGTTTCTGGTGTGTGTCGCTCAGGGCACCGCGGGGGTCTTTAGGGGGGTCGCTGCGGGGGTCTTTACCTGGGCTGGGGAGGCAGGTGGGCACGCTGGGGTACCACCCCCCTCGGCGGCAGCGGGAGCTGTGCACGCCGGCCGGGAGCGAGTAGCCCGGCTCACAGAAGTAGTGGATGGCGCTCTTCAGCGGGAAGCCGCGGCAGGGGGAGGGTTCGCAGCGGAAACCGCCGTGCTCGGGGACCATGGGGTGGCTGCAGTTCCACTGCCGGCCTGAGAGGAGGACACACACGGAGAGAGAGGGGGTTAAAGACGCGCGCGGGGCAGCGTGTGTGTGTGTGTGTGTGTGTGTGTGCGTGTGTGTGTGTGTGGACAGTGCATGATGAAGACCTACACACGTGTCAAAGCGTTACAAACACCACACGGCCTAATAAAATGATCGCTTTGTTTTCAAAGCATAAGAGTGCATTTCCAAAATTGACACGAGACACAAAACTACCAGTGGACGGGACCATACCATAATGAAAGTTAATGAAAGTTTCGTACTGGGCAGGTAAAGGTAGTGTACTGGGCAGGTAAAGGTAGAGTACTGGGCAGGTAAAGGTAGTGTACTGGGCAGGTAAAGGTTGTGGAGAATGCCACTGCTGGGTTATGCGGGGCTATTGTGCAGATGCAAATTGACATGAGCAAGAGAGGGTGTTTAGATGAAGTATGGTGGGTGGCTCTGGTTCTGTGGTGAGAGGGACTGATAGGCAGTTGGCTGGGTGGTGTTCGCAGTGATGGTGGTAGGCAGTTAGTAGGAGGGCCTCTGGGTAATGGAAGGGTGAGAGTAAATAGGGTTGCGGTAGGGCTGCTCGAATACAGAAGTGAACTAGTGTAGTTTACAGAGCTGTCAGAAAACTAAAACTAAGGTAATTAGTTGGAACAAAAAGCAGCACGTAGACTTGTGCGTCCCTGGGCATACCTGCGGTGAGATCTGATAAGACAGCCAGGATCAGGACTCTGAAGCCCAGGGCAAAGTGAACATACTTCCACAGCAACGGCCTCCGTGCAGACATTAACATGCCCTTCCTGCTGGCACAACAAACACACATTTAGTGTACTGCACCCATCCCTCTGAATAACTGACACACACATAAACATGCACGCACACACTCGCGAGTGTACGCACACACACGCGCGTACACACACACACACACATAAACAAACGATCATCATGCCATGAAGGTATAAAGATCTCTCCAATGATTGACAGAGATGAAGACTGAAAAGCAACTCTAATATTGGGACCCAAGTAACAAATATTTTTCAAATATTGGGACACAAATTAGAAAATGTAGTCATCATAATAGCATAGCATGCTGGCCAACAAACTAATTTGGAGACCCACCTCTTCCACTCTTCCACAACCCATTCTGGGTCCCAATCCATTTAAGAAACATTGGCTTATGGCAATGGATCCGACAAGACTGTGGCCCTTAAGCACTGATCATGGACCCAAGGCACCTTCTGCAAAAAGGCCTGCCACTTTGCAGGTGGCCCCGTCAACCTAAATGGCTGCACAAACAGGTGCTGCCACATTACCAGACCACAGCTTTCTGAGTGACATATGCAAGGCCACTTATAACACAGAAATGCCAGAGTCTCTCTCAGTAGTCTGTATTTATTTTTGTTGTGGTTTGGTATGCAAGCAGTGCCAGTCATTTCTGTAGAACCAGGGCGGGTCCCTTCTTAGGCGATTTGACCTTCTTAACTTTTTGAGATCACTATCGTGTGACCACAATGTAGGCGTCTGCCATGGGAAGATTCTACAAAGCCTTAGATCGAAATCGTTGTTGTTCCGAAAGACCGTCCATACTGTATGCACTGCAGCTCAACAAAACACTATTGGTGAAGCGATTGTTAAAACTGCAGGCTACGTATGAACAAGCAAACAAAAGCAAGGACGACAAAACCTAACACCAATAACAAAGTAGCCTAACGAATGCACTCTTTAGTCGAGCATGTAACGCTAAAGTAAAGGGATTGTTGGCGTGTAAATAAATTAATGATGCACTGGGATTACGTTTTCCCGTTATCTTTTGTTGTAATGGATTTTGAACGTCATGCTCTATTTGTCAAGCGCTTAAGTCTCGCTTCCCGTAAAATGAATTGAGGTTTTACATTAATGTGGCAACGTGTAATGTTTTCTCGTGCCATGTCATAATGTCCTGTATAGATTTACCCCCATGTCAATAATTAATTAGCATCCCCACTATCTGGACTCCATATTTTTCTATACAGTGTTTACGAACGCGCAAGGACTTTGAACATGTGAACTTGCACAATTAAAAAAGGTCCAATACTGTGTGCGCTATTGCTATAGGCTATTAATATTTTCGTGGAGTTACTGTATCAGGAGACTGACACAGTTCAACGAGTTAAACAACCTCCTTGGAAAGTAGGCTATTTTATGAGGGGGTGATGGTGGAAGTAGGCTATCATGTCATAAGGTATAGCGTGTTTCAGGTAGGCTGCGAATGAACGGGAATCTCATAACTACATGGACAGGCACAAAGCGCCTTCCACGGGCTACAAAGTCGAACCTCCGAGAATGATACAGCGCTTGTAGGCTATTCACAAACAGAAGTTCAATCATACATTTTAGTGGCATGGTTCATACGTTTGCCGTAGAGGGAAGTGATATATTCGTAAAAAGGAAACAGCCTTAGATCTAGTCACTGGCAGCATCACCGCAATAACCATTTAAACAAAATCCCTGCACTGTATTCACAATTGCAGACTCACAACATACTGCGTGAAAATTGTCATTTTTGAACACTGCGAATAGGCAAGGCTACTCATAAATTCGATGTCCATTAGGCTACTTCATACGACGTTGTTCGATTAGTGAGCAATCGAACGTAGGCTATACGTTGCATGTTGGCTATATATTAGCCAACAAGCAAAATACGCATATGATACATCTCACGATTAAAGTATCCTTGGACATTGCCTTACCAACCTCTCAATTAGGCTACATTGTCTACATTGTACTACAATGGCTAACAAACTTGTCAGCCACCAAATATAGACAAATAAATAAAATTGTACATAGCCCAATGATTCCGTTCCGGTCATTACATAATATCTGAAAAGTCACACCTTGTCGAAAATAGCCAAAATAAGTGGAAGAGACAACTCACTCACCTGCGGTAGCCTATTTGGGAATCTCTGAGATAAAATAATTGTGCAAAAAAAAGAATTAAAAAAAATACTGTTTTCTTGATTGACGTCTCGGAATTCAACCGTGTTAGGTTCGAATATTCCCTTCTAAATGAATGACCAGGAGAGCAACTGGTGGGTCTTTTTCAGAGCCAATGCTAGACCGCTTGAGTCATCGCTCAGCTGTGTTGACACGCACGGCGAGGCTGCTCATAGGCTATAGACGCCCGGCGCTACATTGCCTAGACACTTCATTCTGCTCAGGTTTTGCAAACTCCGCCCACACCACCAGTCAGACGATTGTCATATTCGGGAAATTAAACCTTTTTCGCAGAACTGTACCAAAATAGAAGTTTGTATCTTTCCAGTAGCCAATATATATTGTAGGGCCCCACCTTTGTATTTACGAACTGCTTGTGAGCGCATCAACTCGTTTTAGTCGCGGGTCTAAAATGCCTATTTGCTTGAAGCATTTGATGGATTCATTTGAAAAGCTAAAAATAAAATAGTGGCCAACACTCCATGGCAGGAACTCCTCATGTAATTTTTTTTTTGATATTTCTGGAGCGATAGCCAATATCCGCCGTACATGACCTTATCATGTTTCGTGACAGTTGGCTATTAATTTTCTAAAGTATTTTTAGTAAAACAGGAAACAAATGTTTGTTCACAGCAGTAAGTGCAATTGGCCAATTGTGTAACACACTTGAAATTAACCCGTAACAGATTTAAAACAAAATTAAGATTAATAAATTTACTTACTTGTCTGGTGCCTAACTGTTGCCAATTGATGGCTGCTATTCCCAAACCTTCTGGCGCAACTGAGTTGTTAGTGAATTTAGCTTTCCTTGGCTGAAGCCTGCTATTTATTCTGACGCATACTGCCCATCGCTGTCCGGGGTGGGTGGGGGCGTGTTCAAATATCCCGTACTCCAGTTTACAAGAATAGCCGATGTAATAATTACTTAAATTTGTTGAGATCTCAGTTCCCTTGCCTTGTTGCTTCAGTGGATTCGGCTGACTGTTGGGCAATGGTAACTTCACCATTTGACGCGGGCCTATTTCCGTAAATAATCTCGGTAAGTGACTCTAGAATAAGCAGAAGGAACGGAGGCGGCAGAGCAACGATGTCAGCTTCCTCAGCAGTTGGCTAAACAGTGACTAATTGGCTCGGTATATAAGCTTAAGCACTTGAAAATGATAAACCCTTACACCAGTGATTCTCAAACTCGGTCCTGTGGACCCAGTTGTTGGCATTAATTCCAACCGTTATTGCAACCTCTAATTGTAACAAACTGGTAATTGTTCTTTAGACACTTAATGCCAATTGGCCATGTTATGTCAAAATAGCTGTGCGGTGTGCACACTGAAGAATACACGTTCCAGATTTGTATACCAAGACATTTAGATCAACCATAATACATGAATTATATGTAATGTATTAAATAGGCCTAATATGTTATTTCTGTACGAAGAGGTAAGGGGAGACCGGGGAACAACCAAACACTTTTAGGTTTTCACTTAATTAAAAATATATACGCATATTAGAGAAAATATGTTTAATCTGGAAAGAAGATGCATGTCTTTGCTACGACTGCAGACCATCGGTACAGTTCTAGGACATTCCTGGCAATTACAGTTCAGTCGAAAGTAGCGGGAGGGAAACCGTTTCAACATGACCCGACTATGGGGCAAGTTTAAACAGTTCCCAGGCAAGCTTAAACCACTTCTGAAATGTTGGAAAATGGACTGTAAAAATGCTTTAATGCAAGTCAAAGGTTGGCGAATCCATAATTTCTTACATTTTTAATCAGAAAATTGTCCTGTATAAATTGCCTATAATATGTCTATAGCTAGGCCACCAAAGGCATACGGCGAAATTAATATGTAATGAATGTCTTGGAAGAAATGGATAAGAGCGAGTGAGAAATAGGACCAAATAAGTGCATGGCACACATGGAATATAAATTACATTACAAGTTATTGTGGCAGTATGCATTTGTAATAGTCGGGGGCATGTTGGAGCGCTGTGTTCCAACATGCCCCAGTGGTGCTAGTTGTCCGCCGGAATGGCTCATTCTATGCTTGCTTGTTAGTGACATGTGCCAACAGAATACTGCCTTACAACCCACAGCAGGGTTGCTATAATACATGAGTGAAAACAAACCCTTCATTCTTATGCAAATGCAACTATGCAAAATTCAACACGTTTCAACATGCCCCGTGTTAGCTTGTGCCCTGGTCTCCCCTACATCTTTGATTCAGCTGGAACGTAATTGCTGAGAGTGGATATTTGGCTACTGAACCTAAACCATATAAAATGTAGAGTTTGGACACAATGATTTAAGGGAGATGTCTTTAACAATCTAATTTGATCAAGCATTCGGTTGCCACAAAAATATACACAGTGGGACCCCAGGGCAGAGTTTGGGAACTACTGCCTTGCTCAACATTAATAACAAAAACTGGTACAGTTGCTGAACCAGATTTTGTAATCACCCACGTCGATAATGACAAGCGAACTTGTGTCACAAGCATACACCGCACCTTCCTAAAACACAGCTCCAAAAAAATGAGGAAAAAGACTGCATATAATAAACTATAAGCCTAGGTTATGGTCAAACATATGGAAAAACTATATATATATATATATATATATATATATATATATATACTTTTATTGTAACTCCGTTACAGATTAAGATTTTTTAATTTATTTATTTTTTTTTTAAACTGAAGGCGTCAGAATTATTAGCACCCTTAACAGTTATTGCAATTTAAATGAAATTGTCAATAGAATGTTAATTTAGTTGATCTCAGTCTGAAGGAACAATATTGTATCATTCCCATCACTTCCTGTTCCACTACAGTACAAAAACTAGCATCTGTCATCCATGAGCATGGGAAAAGCCAATTATTATTTCTAAAAGCTTCTGTATAAACAGCCATTCCATGGTCTTCTAAGAGGGTACAATTCAATTATTTTTCAGACACACCGACTAACGTCACATTGGGACATTCCATCGATTGACATCTGCAAAAGTTATATCACTGCGTGTCTGTTAATTTGTGTAGTTTGACCATTTTTATATTGGACGCTTCGTTTTACGCCAGTAAAGGACTTAGTTACGCAGTTATGAGTAAAGGTGCTAGCTTATATACGTTGGCATTAAATAGACCAATACTTGCCATGGCTGTTACTTTGTTCAAATAGGTGACAGACGGCAGTGCTCGTTACAATAGACCCTTGCTTGAGTGGTTACCCTTGCATAAAGGGGTATAGGAGCATAATATAGGAGCATAATAACTGTATAAAAATAAGTACATTTAATTGAATTATTTAATCAGCAAGGAGATTGTTTTTTTGGCAATCATGTTACCATCCGACGCAGAGTTTTCAATAAACAAACCCAAGGCATGAAGTTCACACAGAAACCACACATTTTTAGAAAAACTGTATTTTGAAAAAAAAAAAAAAGACAAAAAAACTGGGAAAAAAAACAAAACTAAAATCTTCACTCTGAAGTGTTTTCCTTTTTTTTATATAACAATGGAAATCTAAAGTTGAGGAGGGGGCGTAACAGAAAGCACAACCGCTCCCTGTGCTCTGAATCTTCACAATACTGCTTCATAAACGGCTGAGCAAACTGTGAAACATCTCATCAACACTCCAAACACCCCGATGCATTCATTTACATATAAATATGATCCAAGCAAGTGAGTCAGTAGTTGTCACAGTTCCAAGCGGGAAATGTCAGCATTCTTAAAACATGAACCAGTTCTAATAAAAAAATAATAATAAAAAAAAAAAAATTGACTTCTAGGCACTAAAGAAAACTGAAAATATATTGTCAATAGAGGAACATAACTGCTAAAATCTTATGTACATATGTAATTAACAGCAATTCCAGGGCATCTTTATATTAATCACATTTTCTTATTCCATTAAGGCATGAAAACCCTCACACACTAAAAAGCCCTCTCGACATTGGTTCCCACGCACGGAAGTGTCCACAGCGAAGATATGTCCACCTTTGATTGTTATTCCCCACACGCTGGCAATAACCGCAGCAAGCCCACTGCCGGTTGTGCCAGCTGTCAGACTGAACACTCGGAGAGACAGTTGATCATGTAGTGGATGCCAAGAATCGTCTGAAGAGATCTGGGGAAGAGTAAACCTAGTGCAGGGCGAGCTTGTTGCAAACTGGGGTAACCCCAAAGGCCACAGCCAAATGAGCACCCCACCACAGACTACCACAGAGGGCATAAGGGGCCCCCAGGCATGGAGGGAGACCAGCAGCGAAGACTTCTGTGGGGGGGGGAAATGGGCGCTCTCCTGGTTTAACATTGACTTAAAGGGGACTTGCTTACAATGCCCTACCCGACTCACTGACGAAGACAGTGTGCTCTAATGATCGACTAAAGGCCAGGACACGCTGAGCCATGCTGTGGATGAACCGAGCGAATGTTCAGCCAAGCAGACACGCACGACCCAGGCAGGGTGCTGCGGAGGGGTAAACACGCACTCCACTCCCACCCACCGTCCTGCAGGCACCAACACAACGGCACGCCTCCCTCCAGTTAAAACGCATGGCCCGAATATGCCCCGAGTTTTTTTTTTTTTTTGCCCGCTTCAAAATACACCCAAAAATCCCTTCAGGGGTGAAACGAGTTTGTGTTTGCGACTGAAAATGTCTCATTCACACACACACAGCTCTGATGGCTCAGTTCCCAGCAGCCCGTGTCGACACAAGTTCCTACTTCCGCAACGCGGCAGGCCACAGCGAGAGCCAGAGAGAAGCATAATATGCTGGAGGGGAAAAAGGGGAAATTTCATTAATGTTTCTACCAGTGGTTATTCCTTCGAGCTCCACTCTCCCATTAGTGTGGAAATAAAATGGCACGGTCGTATGGGCCAGGGGCGGGATTAACACAGACGCATGCCAATCAACGTAAAAAGGTCTTGCTCACCCAGCAATAAAATCAAGTGGTCCAAATTCAGCTAAAACGCAGGGTCAAACAACAAATAACCAATTCATGAACATTCTGAAATAATTGGTCGTGTTTAAAAAAAAAAAACATTCAACACGCGGCCAAAACATAAAGGACATGCATGCAAATAGTTATTTATTAAAATACTTTGATCTTTGGATTGGCATCCTACGGGAACACAGTTCTGCTGGGACGATGAAATTATAAACCTCTAAGCCACTTCTCTCTGCCACTCAATTCCTGCATTCTTAAGAGAAGCAAGCTGCTGGTCCACGAATCCTTACCTGGTGCTTAACGCAGACGTGCCGCGTTCATGCAGTGTGCTTCTAACAGGTCAGAGGTCACCGGGCCTCAGCCTACCTAGCGCGCGTTAAGCACACATGAACAGTGCTGCCTATTCTTTTGGTCACCACAGAGGCCTGTGTGTCTTTGGTTGCTTTGGCCCTGTGGATGTTAGCGTTAGCGTTAGTGTTACCTTGGCCGATGGCGGGCCAAGCTTTCCCAGACCGCGAAAACGGCCTTTAGCCTTTAGCCTTTAGCCTTAGCGCGGGGGCGTTTGAGGCCGGTCTTGGTTCACTCTCTCTCTGCCCTGGACGCCGGGTCAAGGTCGTGACTAAAACCGGACGAGCAGGGTCAGAGCCGCAACTGCGCACGTCAGCGGCGCGTGAGATTGCTCAACGGGCTTCCTCTGCCGGTCCGAAAGAGCCCTTACATAATGTACCACACAGCGCGCTCCGGCAGCGCCTACTTCCGCTCCAACAAAAATGCCAAACAGGACAGTCAGGCTTAGTGTATGATTAGACAAAGTATCTACAGAATTTTCAGCAGCCCTATAGAACATTTCTGAGACACGCAACTGGCACTGCTTGGGCCAAATACTCAATAACAGTCTCTTTGTCCATAGCACTGTGGAAATGGATTAGGCTTGAAACCAACTTCACTGCACGCCAAGGTCATAAAACAAAAAAAAAAAACATTTAAATTAGTGTTGAAACCACCCCACTGCTATGCTAAAAAAGTGAAGTAGGACATTTAATTTCGCCGCAAGAAAAAAATGCAGTTAATTTCCTAGGTGCACAGCCTGTCTTTACACACAGCGCCTCAATCATCAGAAGCAGAAAATGCAAAAGGATACATTTCCATAAATTTATACTTATATAAAATGAAATCAGGTAAAAAAAGAAATCCAGTGTTCATCTTTGCTTAGTGTACACAACAGGAACCTAGTGTTTTAATTTCGATAACGGTTCATTTCGTGTTTAAAGCCTGGTCATTCTTCAGTAGTATTTCTGGCTGCGTTCTGTCCATGTGAGATGTCGGTGGTCTTCCCCTGTGGGACCCAGTGTAGTGTCCGCAGTGGTCACCCCCGTTTCCATAGCAGAATGGACCGTCCCGCCCTGCCAGAGGGCTGATGGGATGTTTGTCCCCCAGCCCTCTGCACCCTCAGCATTGGAACACCCTCACCAGGGATCCACACTGAGGACTGCGGCCCATGATGAGACAGCGCTCAATGCTGGGAGGCTTGAACACTAGGCAGGGGGGGTTCAGTGCGATTCGCTCAGTAAAACTCCACCCAGGAAAAGAAAGCTCAGGATTTTGGACCCATGTAGTGTGGCTGTAACTAAGGGAGGCAGACAGACATGTCTTCTGGGCTGGCAGCCAGGGGAACAGAAGCAGGGAGACCGGGTGTGTGGGCTCGCTGCTTCCCTCTGCTGCAGCAGGAGGGTTCAAAGGTCATCCATCTGTCCAAGGCGGATGAGTGGTGAGTTTCAAAAAGAAAAAAAGAAAGCCAAACCCTTAAAACAGTGGAGCGTTTTCAAAAGTCCATGTTTTTGCTCCCTACCTAAGCTAGCGACAGTCCAGCCAAACTTAGGTTATGTTTTTTAAAAAATGTAAAAGCGTGACCGGACAAGGAGGCGTCCCCTGGGTGTCCCCCCCCGGCCCTGGGTTCGAGCACGCGTCCGTGGTGTGGGTTTGGCTCCGGGTCCCCTTCTCACCGCATCGCTCAGCCGCAGGGCCGGGGCGGGGAGTGGTGCGGTGCGTGTTGATGACATCACTCATCTCATGCGGTTCTGCCTCATGAGGGGAACGATGCAAGAGGGCGGGCCGGCCTTGCCCAGGAAGGGGTGCTTCAGCAGCTCATTGGCCGTGGCTCTCTGGGCGGGGTCCCGCACCAGCATGCGGTCCAGGAAGCCTTTGAGAATAGGAGACACCTGCAAGGGCAGAGACAGCTTGAGTGTGGCGCTCAACACCCTCACATAACTCTGTGTACATTACACCATGTGTGCAGCACTTCTCACAGAGGACTGTCCCAAAGACACTTTACAGGGTAAGAGAAGGGGAAAAACTCAGCCCCAAACCTTCAAATATGAGGCACACAACTCCTCAGTGGGGAGACAATCGCTCAAACAGAGGCGAGAGAACTCTCCAATGGGAGGAGCCTGGCTACAGGGGGATGCCCCCATCCTCCACTAGACAACGACACTTCCAAGAACAAGACATCACACTTTGGCAGCTATCTGACACACTGATGCGCCTCTCATCTGACGGAAGCTGAATATTCAAACACACAACCTTTTCCTGTCTAAATGTGACGAAGCGAATGTTAGCAGAAATGGCCGTTCCCACCTTATGGAGATTCTTCAGTTTCGGCGGCAGGTTGTCGCGGATCATCTTCATGGCTTTGAGGGGGGGCTCGTTAAAGTACGGAGGCTCTCCGTCCACCATCTCGATCACCATGACGCCCAGAGACCAGATGTCCACCTGTGACCGTGGGAGAACACACGGCTGTGACATTCAGTATTCAGTACGGGTTAGGGGTTAGGGGTTAGGGGTAGGGGTAGGGGTAGGGGTAGGGGTAGGGGTAGGGCACAGCAGAGGTTGGGCAGCGTGAAGCTAAATACTGACACTCAGACTGCTGCCCGTACAGTACATGGCAATTGTGTAACCAACATGCAGAACCGCAGAGCACATTTTTATTTATGTGTACATGAACTGGAAATCAATTTGCTAGCAAGCATGGGAAAAAAATTGCACCTGGCATAAAAATGAGTCTCATCTTAAATGTATCAGAAGGCAGAGGGCCCAGACGGACAGAAGGACAGATGGACAGAAGGACAGATGGACAGAGGAACAGCGGGGGCACTCGCCTCGGGCCCATAGGGCAGGCGGGAGATGAGCTCGGGAGCCATCCAGTAGGGCGTTCCCACCAGAGACTTCCGCCGCTGCACTTCCTTAGACACCTGGGCGCAGAAGCCAAAGTCCGACAGCTTTATCTGTGGAGCACAAAGGACAGGAGTCATTCCAGGGCAAAGATGGAGAACGGCTCAGTCAACAATAACAATACCCACCGACAATTACATTACAGTAGCATCCTCAGTCAACAATAACAATATCCATCCACAATTACATTATAGCAGCATTCACGTTCCCTTTCTCCCAGGCTTTTAAGCAGGCCAGTTTGTTCTCTCCGATATCTAATGGACTCAATCTCACGTGCAGGATTTAAAACTTCAAATGGAAATGAGCATTTCAAAAAGAAACACAATGTGGCAACCAGTGCAATGGGTTGAAAGGAGGCAAGGCTTGTTTTAAGAAAGCTGTTAAATGAAACCACAAGCAAGTGCCCATCCAGGCGGTTCACTCTGGCCTATTGTGGGGGCACTGCCCAGAACTGTGTGAGCGGTAACGGGCCGTTTATTTGGACACGCAATTACGGCCTGACAGCGAAACACCACAGTCAGGCGTACAGACTCGATGGAGCAGACACACAAAGCAGGAAATGCAGCAGTAAAAAAAGGGAGAGCAGGGGCTCGCAGGAGGAAGTGAGAAACATCTAACACACTGCCCTGACGAGAAACAGCTGAGGGCGAAACCCAGCGGCAGGAAGTGCCCGTCGGCACGCAGTGTGCCGGAGGTCAGCTGACGCCGCCATGGGCCAAACCACAGCTGCCTGCGGCGAGCCTTGCACCTCGCTCTGACTGCACAGCTGACGCACTAACCAGCGAGCTAACCGTGCACGTTAACCCTGCACGCTAACCCTGCATGCCAACCCGCACGTTAACCGTGCATGTTAACCCTGCACGCTAACCCTGCATGCCAACCCGCACGTTAACCGTGCATGTTAACCCTGCACGCTAAACCTGCACGGTAACCCACACGCTAACCCTGCATGCCAACCCATACGCTAACCCTGCATGCCAACCCGCACGCTAACCGTGCACGTTAACCCTGCACGCTAAACCCTGCACGCTAAACCTGCACGGTAACCCACACGCTAACCCTGCATGCCAACCCGCACGCTAACCGTGCATGTTAACCCTGCATGTTAACCCACACGCTAACCCTGCATGCCAACCCGCACGCTAACCGTGCATGTTAACCCTGCACGCTAAACCTGCACGGTAACCCACACGCTAACCCTGCATGCCAACCCACACGTTAACCGTGCATGTTAACCCTGCACGCTAAACCTGCACGGTAACCCACACGCTAACCCTGCATGCCAACCCACACACTAACCCTGCACTCACTTCACTTTCCAAAGGTAAAGTGCAGCTGATAACGGCATCGCACTAACTGGGCCCGCAAGTGCCAGTTATGCAGCTTGAAGATTTACTATCATTAAATCTGATGCGATCATTCAAACATTTATCGTGAAAAAAAAAAACTTGAGGCGTAAAGACCGCATTCTGGGGTTATTCAGATGCATTCAGATAAACGCCTCACTGACCTAATTCTCAGAATTCATGCCAAAAGCGACAGTTCCTCTTTAACGAAAGGGCTCAGTGCAGGGAATGTTGAGGCCGTGGTGAATTTGCACCTCTTGCGCATTAACATTACGAGATCTCAGAAACATCACCACACCCTTGTTCAGCCTCTACTGGTTTTGAGGCCGCAGTCTCACCACCGGCCACAGTTCCGCTCTGATGAAATGAAGGATGACTGTGGGATCGGGGCCTCTCCAACGCCACCACAGGACACTGCACACCACTCCACTGGCTAGCCTCTAATGCCTCTTTTCCCCCGGGAAAACGACTAAAGCCATCTGTCCAGTTATTTTTGATGAATTTTCAAAAAAGGTTTCCTGGCTAAGCTTGCACCTGGCATGACCTGAGTTACTAATTAACCAGTGAGTCCAGTACCAGTTACAGCCGACTGCAACAGGACATTCAGAGAGCGGTGCAGGCAGACTGCATTCACACGCTGCACAGCAGCAAAGCCGTAATAACTGTGGGCTTGTCACCTCGCTCATGCATTACGTGGCAAGTGCTGACAATGCTGTTTTGCAAACCATGGTTTCCTTTCAGCGTGAGTTTGCTTGGCTGAGACCCAATGGCCTAAATATAAGAGGGCTACCCTCACAAAACATTTGCACTGAACAATTCCCTGAAAACACCGCGAATAAAAATGTTTGTAAGGTTGTGGTTTTGGTAAAGGAAAACTGAACCTGATCAGGGCTGATTAACAGGTGGTACAGGCTAAATGAGACCGATAGTAACCTTATGTGTACGTGAAGCGAGTGACTCTTGTTGCAGCAGCCATAATGGGTTTGAGAGAGAGAGTGTACTTCCTGAAGAAACCCAAAATTCCCTATAAAAAGTATTTATCCCAAACTTTGCCCTGAATGCCTTACATTTAGGGTGTCTTACCCTGAGATATCCCTCTGGCAACCCTGCTTGACAACCAGTTTTACGTGCCATTAAGAGGGCCGGACTGTGTGGGAGGACACCATTACCTCACTGCACAGCAACAGTGTGTGTGTGTGCTCTGTGTATAGAGTGCATGGTGTGGGCGTGCTGTGTGTATGCTCTGTACTGTGCATATTGTGTCTAATCAGGAGCTTGTAAACACTGATGTATGTGTGGTGTGTGCGTGTGTAGGTATGTGTGTGTGGTGTGAGTGTGTGTGTTTGTGTGGGTATGTGTGTGTGCATGTGTGGTGTGAGTGTGTGTGTGTGTGTGTGTGTGTGTGTGTGCGTGTGTGTGCGTGTGTGTGCGCGTGTGGTATATAGTGCCTGTGTCAGCTGCTTACCCTGCCGTCGTGGGTGAGCAGAATGGAGTCGCTCTTAATGTCTCTGTGGATGACCCCCTGGGTGTGCAGCACAGACAGAGCCTTCAGGACAGACAGACAGACGGTGGCAATCTGCTCCTCGTTCATCCTGAAACGGACAAGTTCAGTTCCATGTTACGCACGTGGGGTTCGGGGGGGTTAGACAGCCCAGTGAAGTAAGTGATAAATTCACAGTGTAAAGAGACAAACTGGCTGCGCAATACTACCACCTAGTGGGTCAGAGGCAAAATTACTCCACAAGCTGAACAAGCAGCCGCTTTTCTGCGAACTTGTCTATATACTTTGAAGTTCAAAGCAAAACCACAATCTTGTTGATCATTCCGGGAAAACACTGACCTGGTGTGCGTGACGATGTCGGTCAGAGCCCCGCCCTCCAGGAACTCCATGACGACCCACAGCTCGTCCCCCACCAGGTAGCTGTTGTACATCTCCACCACGTTGTCATGGTGATAGTCCCGCATGATAACCACCTGCACGAAATGAGGGCAGTCACCTTACATGCCACGCGAAATGCAAACCCCCAACGGGTTTTACTGCTTGCTTTCCTGCGTGAGCTAACCAAGCTCAAAAATGACAACCCGATAAAACAGCGGCTGAGAAAACAAGAGGCACACGGGCCTGGAACATGGAGCCGCAGACAGGGAGCGGGGAGAGCAGCGGGGCTGCTCAGTGTTCAGGCGGAGTGACTCACGGCGTGTGTGCCTGTGAGCTGAAGGCACTGTTCTGAAGCAGCGGGGGGGTCAGTGTGAGGAGTTTCTCACCCGTCGCTGTTAACGTCAGGCACAGAGCCACGGCACAAACCGGTCCACACAGTCAGTGAGACAGACTGCCAATGAGCGCGGTAAGAGTGACAGGGTTCACAGTGGGGAGGTTAGTACAGTAGCGACAGTCTGTCAGGGCGTCTGAATCACTGTCCGTGTGTCCGCATATCTGTCTGCCTGTCGGTTGGTGAGTCTGAAGTACTGTCAGTGCAACTGCTCGTCTATCCGTGCCATGTCAGTCCATGCATCAACATCTTCACCCGTGCATCTGCGTGTCTGTCTGTGCGTCTGCCTGTCTGTCTGTCCGTGCGTGCGTCTGCTTGTCTGTCTGTGCGTCTGCCTGCCTGTCTGTCCGTGCGTCTGCCTGCCTGTCTGTCCGTGCGTCTGCCTGCTTGTCTGTCCGTGCGTCTGCCTGCTTGTCTGCCTGCTTGTCTGTCCGTGCGTCTGCCTGCTTGTCTGTCCGTGCGTCTGCCTGCTTGTCTGCCTGCTTGTCTGTCCATGCGTCTGCCTGCTTGTCTGCCTGCTTGCCTGTCCGTGCGTGCGTCTGCCTGCTTGTCTGTCCGTGCGTGCGTCTGCCTGCGTGTCCGTGCGTGCGTCTGCCTGCTTGTCTGTCCGTGCGTCTGCCTGCTTGTCTGTCCGTGCGTCTGCCTGCTTGTCTGTCCGTGCGTCTGCCTGCTTGCTTGTCTGTCCGTGCGTCTGCCTGCTTGCTTGTCTGTCCGTGCGTCTGCCTGCTTGTCTGTCCGTGCGTCTGCCTGCTTGTCTGTCCGTGCGTCTGCCTGCTTGCTTGTCTGTCCGTGCGTCTGCCTGCTTGCTTGTCTGCCCGTGCGTCTGCCTGCTTGCTTGTCTGTCCGTGCGTCTGCCTGCTTGTCTGTCCGTGCGTCTGCCTGCTTGTCTGTCCGTGCGTCTGCCTGCTTGTCTGTCCGTGCGTCTGCCTGCTTGCTTGTCTGTCTGTGCGTCCTCACCTCGTTGAACAGCAGCTCTCTGCGCTGCTGCTTGCGCAGGTCCATCTTCTTCACGGCCACCAGCTTGCCGGTGCTCTTGACGGTGGCGATGCAGACGATGCCGGTGGAGCCCTCCCCGATCTTGATGTAGTGGTCCAGGTAGGTGCGCGGGTCCCCGGGGTCCACCACCATCTGCAGGGCTGCGCGGAACTGCTCATGGGACACGCGCTGGGGCTCACGCTGCGGGGAGCGGGCCTGGGGGGGGCCCGCGGGGCCCGGGGGCCGGGCGAGGGCCGGCTGCGGGGGGCCCGGGGGCTGGGGGTGGGGGTGGCCGTGCGGGGGCTCGGGGCCCAGGAGCGGGTGTGAGGAGTGGTGTGGGTGGGGGTCTCCTCGGGGCTGCCCCGCGGCTGGTTTGCCCCCGCCGCCCCCCACCCAGCTGGGGCCACTGGAGGGGCCGTTCTGGGGGAGGGCTTCACGGGGCCGGCTCAGCTTCGGCTCCTGTGGGGGGGGGGGAGGGGGAGAGGAGGGGGGTGTAAATCAAGTGCAAATCCCACATTGAATCTCCGTACTTCAGCACAAATAACACAGCGCATGTCTGTTACTTCTGGGTCAGTGACAACGCATTTTGGTTATTTCAAAATGAGACACAATCTCTATCATTCCTTCAAGGTGAATATTCAATATCATGCTTGTGACTTTGCATGGCAAATCATATGACCTCAGGATCAGAAAAGGAATATGAGTGTCTTCACAATTGGGCAGTTTAAGTGGAGCAGAACGGTTCATTTTGAGTGAACATCTCAAAGAGATGTATCTGGCCGATTCGAGGGCCAGTACTGCAGGCTGAGATAGGTTCAGGCCCACAGGCTACAAACAGTAGGAATACCAGCCGTGTCAGCAAGCAGAGAGAGCGTCTGGCACAGGTAATGTTCAGGTACAGGGGCTGAAGGACCAGGGCACAATCCGTTTGGCTGTGTAATTGCAATGGAAATGTGCTACTAGTTGAACAGTAAATAGAGCTATACCTGTAAAATAACATTCACATTTTCTTTTCTTATTTGCTAATTCAATTTCATAAATTTGGCACCCAATGTGGGGCTGAGCACTATCCCACCCTAACTGGGCATAATCACTAAGGACTATCTGCACCTCCGCTTTGGCACACGTCCGCGCTGCTCCTCTGAAGCACATGGAGGCACCAGCAGCGCAGCCCACAGACAAGCTGGCATAGGGTTGAGTCAGAGGAGGACACATCATACGGGGGATTGGCCCGCAGCCAGCAGTCAATGAACCCCAGACCTACCAACCCAATCCAACTTAACCCTCCTGTACCCCGGCGACGCAATCAGCGACTGTTACTGGACCATCGCAGCTACAGCCCACAGTCAGAGCCGGCAGATGATTAGAATTCAATCCCTACCCCGCCGTGTCATTGGGTCAACTGCTGCTCTAAATCCATATTCACACAATCAATAACTCGCCCGTGAATGGTGTTCACAGATCAATGCGCAAGTCGAGTGCCGGTGTTCTGTCACTGTGGGATCCTTGCAAACATAAATATGAACTGTGGTCAGTCTAGCTGGTAGTTCTCACTCTCCCCCCTCCTGCAGGGGGGGGGGGCAGGCATGCAGGGCCCTGGAGAAGGGGGCTGAGGGACAGGCAGAACAGCGTGTCCCGGGCGTACCTGGCTGGTGGGGCTGCGGCCGGAGTCGCTCTCGGCTCGGGGGTACGTGTTGAAGGGGCGGCCCGTCTGCTGGGCGGTCTTCATCACCCCCTCCGACAGAGGCAGGTTGGGGGTGCGGATGTTGGGGCCGGAGAGGGGCCTCTTGTCGCGGGGGGACTGGGGGCTGCTGTCCCGGCCCGTGTAGCTGGATTTGGGCCGCTTGTCGCCCTCCCTCCTCAGCACCTGCTCGGGGCGGGGCTGGCGGTCTCTGTGGGGCGGGGCGGGGGGCTGGGCCGGGGGGCCGGGGCGGTCCCTCTCGCGCTGGCGGCTGGGCTCCTGGCCCCGGGGCTGCTGCTGGGGCCGATCGTCATCCCGGGGGCCTCGGGCCGGCCTCTGAGACTGCCGCGGGTCCACACCCGGGATGTCCTGTCGAGGCCGCTCTCTGGAGACAGCACAACACACCGTCATTCAGTCTCTCAGAGAGGAAACACACAGACATTCAGTCTCTCAGAGAGGAAACACACCGTCATTCAGTCTCTCAGAGAGGAAACACACCGTCATTCAGTCTCTCAGAGAGGAAACACACCGTCATTCAGTCTCCCAGAGAGGAAACACACAGTCATTCAGTCTCACAGAGAGGAAACACAGTCATTCAGTCTCACAGAGAGGAAACACACAGTCATTCAGTCTCTCAGAGAGGAAACACACAGACATTCAGTCTCTCAGAGAGGAAACACACAGACATTCAGTCACTCAGAGGAAACACACTGTCATTCAGTCTCACAGAGAGAAAACACACAGACATTCAGTCACTCAGAGGAAACACACAGACATTCAGTCTCTCAGAGAGGAAACACACCGTCATTCAGTCTCACAGAGGAAACACACCGTCATTCAGTCTCACAGAGAGGAAACACACCGTCATTCAGTCTCACAGAGGAAACACACCGTCATTCAGTCTCACAGAGGAAACACACCGTCATTCAGTCTCACAGAGAGGAAACACACCGTCATTCAGTCTCTCAGAGAGGAAACACACCGTCATTCAGTCTCTCAGAGAAAACACACAGTCATTCAGTCTCACAGAGGAAACACACCGTCATTCAGTCTCTCAGAGAGGAAACACACAGACATTCAGTCTCTCAGAGAGGAAACACACCGTCATTCAGTCTCACAGAGGAAACACACCGTCATTCAGTCTCACAGAGAGGAAACACACCGTCATTCAGTCTCACAGAGGAAACACACCGTCATTCAGTCTCACAGAGAGGAAACACCGTCATTCAGTCTCTCAGAGAGGAAACACACCGTCATTCAGTCTCTCAGAGAGGAAACACACCGTCATTCAGTCTCTCAGAGAGAAAACACACAGTCATTCAGTCTCACAGAGGAAACACACAGTCATTCAGTCTCACAGAGGAAACACACCGTCATTCAGTCTCTCAGAAAGGAAACACACAGACATTCAGTCTCTCAGAGAGGAAACACACCGTCATTCAGTCTCACAGAGGAAACACACCGTCATTCAGTCTCACAGAGAGGAACACACACCGTCATTCAGTCTCTCGGAGAGGAAACACACCGTCATTCAGTCTCTCAGAGAGAAAACACAGTCATTCAGTCTCTCAGAGGAAACACACCGTCATTCAGTCTCTCAGAGAGGAAACACACAGTCATTCAGTCTCTCAGAGAGGAAACAGTCATTCAGTCTCTCAGAGGAAACACCGTCATTCAGTCTCTCAGAGGAAACACACCGTCATTCAGTCTCTCAGAGAGGAAACAGTCATTCAGTCTCTCAGAGAGGAAACATTCATTCAGTCTCTCAGAGAGGAAACATTCATTCAGTCTCTCAGAGAGGAAACATTCATTCAGTCTCTCAGAGAGGAAACATTCATTCAGTCTCTCAGAGAGGAAACAGTCATTCAATCTCTCAGAGGAAACACACAGTCATTCAGTCACTCAAGAGGAAACACACCGTCATTCAGTCTCTCAGAGAGAAAACACACCGTCATTCAGTCTCTCAGAGAGGAAACGCACAGCCATTCACTCTCTCAGAGAGAAAACACACAGTCATTCAGTCTCTCAGAGGAAACACACCATCATTCAGTCACTCAGAGGAAACAGTCATTCAGTCTCTCAGAGAGGAAACAGTCATTCAGTCTCACAGAGAGAAAATAGTCATTCAGTCTCTCAGAGAGGAAACGGTCATTCAGTCTCTCAGAGAGGAAACGGTCATTCAGTCTCTCAGAGAGGAAACGGTCATTCAGTCTCTCAGAGAGGAAACAGTCATTCAGTCTCTCAGAGAGGAAACAGTCATTCAGTCTCAGAGAGAGAAAACACACAGTCATTCAGTCTCTCAGAGAGGAAACAGTCATTCAGTCTCTCAGAGAGGAAACAGTCATTCAAGGTCCCTATTAAATAAAGTGGACTAACTAAACTAAACCCAGACAGTCCGATGTGGACTAGAGGGTGACCACAGTGGGGCCGTACCTCTCCCGGCTGTCTCTGTGGCGGTCGGGGTGCGTGTGGGGGTGCGGCCGGAGGGGGGGCTGGCCGTTCTCCTGCACCCCCACGGAGGAGGCGGAGTCGCGGCGGGGGTGCACGGGGGGGCTGCCGCGACGCAGCGAGTTGGAGCGCGTCACCGACATGGTCTCAAACTCGTCCAGCAGCCAGGAGAGAGAGCCGTCCGCCGCCAACTTAGCGCCCCGCACGATGGTCTGAGACAGGGAGGGAGGGACAGAGACTGTGAGACGCACACGGGAGGCAAGGCGGCCGTCTTTATGGCTCAGAGACGATCGAGTTCACTTCCTGCGTGTCCTGCGCGTAACGCACTATGGATGAACAGATATCTCTGTGGTGCACTCGTATCAACGGTCAACCACAACCCACCCCACCCTTCACCATCACATCCCTACACAATTCCCCAAATCAAACTACGTACAAAATGAGCATCAGAATAAGCATCTCCGGATGAAATCATGTTTACACACAAGAATTGACCGCTGACAGGATATCCTAGTACAGCCAAGGAGACAAACACCTCCATAGCAAAGTCAGGAATACCTGGGCATTGATTACTTGGGCAGTCAGTACGTGTCTAATAGTTAAAAGGGCAGTGAAGTAGAATGCGCTCAAGTGAGCAGTCATCCTCCAGTACAGCAGAGGGAGCCAGTGAGCAACACCAGGTTCACTCCAATATCACAATGTTAACAATATTAGTTAAGGAGCATCCACTTTCTTTTTAGGCGAGGGTGTGGCCAGATATATTGATTTTGTGAACTCACTTAGTGTTTCCCCTTGACATGTTCCCAGGATGTTTTATTCTATTGTGGCATTACATTTGATACAGTTACCTGTGTTATCCCCACAGATATCCCCCCCCCCCCACTTCAGAAATGCTAGCTGTGCAAGTACATGGACAAGTTGTATACGCCTTCATGAACAATAACAAATTAGCGTAGATAACAGCAAGTTAAGGATCTTTTTTTCCTAAAGTGCGTTTTATTGTGAGACATGCGTTTCGTTTGGAGCAGCATACCGGTAGGCTATCAAAAGATTTTCGCTTTGGTTTGGGATTTAATTTACTTTTGGACTGTTTGATTCAATTGCTAAATGTTGGAACTGATGGGCACTGAAATCTGGGGAGTATTTGATGGTTCACTGTTAAGTTTTATGTAGTTGAAAGAGTGTCGGGACTTCCACCTGTCTGTTTATTGCGAGCCAAGGCAGCCGCTTTCATTCTTTCATTGAACGTGCGCTGTGCTGTAAATACATGGAAACCTTATTGCCTAGCCAAGTAGCCTAAATTGAGTTAATTTTTAATTTTGCCTTATTTACTTTTTATTAAATTCGTAGGCTGGAATGCCTCGCGGCAACAATTGTGTTTAAATGTATACTGCTTGAGCTGTTGGCAAGCTACTCAGAAGGGGGCGGCAAGCGACTGGTAGCTTGAGAGCAACATGTTGGAGACCCATGGTGTAGGACAACGACTTTTCATTGGCAACAGTATTAAACCAACCAACAATATAAAATATTAAGAAGAGCTCTTATTTCATCGAGTTAAATCGAAACAATGTCTTCTAGTGCTCATGGACTGATAGCCCTACTGGTAGGCATTATTACCCCGGCTTATATTTGGGAGCCGGCCTTAATTTGTCTGAATCGACTACGCCCCCGGCTATTATCCGAGGCCCGGCTTCAAATAGAATCCCAGACACAATTTGAGGATTTACTGTACATCATAGACAACACCGGGGGGGGGGTTGACTGTTGGACACTTGGTCATGTATTTATCAAGTGAACCGTTGCCTGTGATTACTGGATAACTACAGCCCTCAGTGAAGAGGCCGGCTATAGAAGCTGGCCACCGCCGCTGACACCCATTGAGTTGGGACACACGTATGATGCCCACTCTGACAGGTCCTTTACACACCCTGCTACCGGCCTGGCAGCAGCGGCACCACGCAGACCTCAGTACGGCGTCTGTTCTCCCGCATTCGAGACCAGCTGAACGTGGAACCTGAGAGCTCTAGCTGCGTTCCAGCTCCCGCTGGCACAGTTCTGCACAACGGGATCTGTGACACAGAACTACAGAACATTCAGACAAGCGCCATCTTCACTGGAGAGAGCGTCGCTGTGAGGCTACGGCATGAGGGGACAATGGAGCTCCCGCCCCATCACTGGTGCTGTTGTCTGCGGTGTGAATAGTACGTGTGAATAGTATGTGTTCTCATTGTCATTTTGTCTATAATAACTGTTTTTGCCATCTGCTTTTAGCAGAGCATAAAACTAGAACTGAGCTCAATTATGCGTTTGTAAATTCCTTGTGTGAGTGTATGAACACTCAAACCACACTGAAGTGTGAATAAACCCTTATAACGCTGAACCAACCACAGCTCACAAGGAGCATACAGATTCGATGTGAACTGTTTTGCCATTTACGGATTTGATACTTTTAACTTGAATTTATGCACTTAGAAGTCGCTTTGGATTTAAACAATTATGCTAGATGACAAAAATGTAAACTTAAAACTAAGTGTTCCAGAATTTAAAAATCATTATGATCCAGTGGCCTACATGCATCGTTATAAAATCTGGAATGGAGTCAGGGGTACTGACGTGGCATTCTGGTCCATTCACACAGGTGTACTAACGGGACCACACTTACATGACGAAGACCAAACAGTCAAATTGACTTTAATAGATATCACCAGGCAGCATCAATAGCAGTGTGCGGGTATTAGTGCCTTGCTCTGCAGACCCTAAACAGCCCCCCCCAATCCCGGACCCCCGGACGCGGGCTGACCTTGCGGGGCTCCACGGTCGTGATGACCGTGGCGTCGATGAAGGGCTTGGGCCTCTTGGCCGTGTCCTCGATCAGGCTCTGCCATTGCCGCGGCAACCCCACAAACTTCTGCTCCTGCTCGTCGAAGTCGGTGTGCACGCGGTGCTCGAAGTTGGAGGGCGCCGAGATCTGGATACGCTGCTTCTTCTTCTTACTGAACATGGCGCCGGCCGGGCATCAGACCTGCAGGGAGGAGAGAAAACACTCTTCACCAGAACATTCACCCTGCTCACGCTGCTGACCAGTCACACGTCTGCGCTCTTCACCAGAACAAACATTCACCCGCTGCTGCTCACGCTGCTGCTCACGCTGCTGACCAGTCACACGTCTGCGCTCTTCACCAGAACAAACATTCACCCGCTGCTGCTCACACTGCTGCTCACGCGAGAGCTGCAGACCAGTCACACGTCTGCGCTCTTCACCAGAACAAACATTCACCCGCTGCTGCTCACGCAAGAGCTGCAGACCAGTCACACGTAGTGTGAGCCATCAACACTACAACAATTAAACCTGTGAGCAAAAAGACACTTCAGTAGAGCGAGGACGGTTATGTTGAAATCGAACACCGGTGACAAATACAACTAATCTCAGGAACATGGGTTTCAGAATACAATCTTAGGGGGTCATTTTTTGTTGTTGTTGTGTTTAAGCAAGTCATCGATTGGCTAAATAATCCACACTCTTCTTCTCTAGGCTTTAACGGGCTACATTTGACTGGACTGTAGGCTTGAGGGAGAAAATGACGCGATGACCAAGAGCAGCGGATTTGCATTTCTGCCAGACCAGTGTCGATCATCGAAACTCCAGGCTGGACCTTTGCGGTGGGCAGGAAAGCTGACTCCGCAGCCACGCCGGTTCTGAGCGGTTCTCAGCTGAGTAACCCAGAAGCAAACGTCCCCCTTCCCTCTCGGGCTCAGAGAGAAACCAAACGCAGAAAAGCTGCTTTAAGAAACGCGGGAGCAGCTGGGTTCTGAACAAAAGCTTTTACGTGCGTGGGATACTGGCACGGCTTCAGGCTCACAATGCAGATGTCGTTCAGTAAATCTGACAGGCTACAATTACCGCGGCAAGAGCAAGCCGAAATTCATATTCAAAACTTGAAGTCTGAGGTTGAGTCTGCTCAACCACCTGCCCTGTGCCTCTGCAGATTAAGGCTGATTATTTATAAACTTAGCGATAATCACAATCAATTTCTACAACCTGAAGCACAGTCCTCACAATGTGAAAGCCAAAGGATCACCGCCACCACCCCTACCCCCCCACTGTTTAACATGAACACAGTCGGAGTGCCACACATACACACACGCATCAGTGAGAATATACACGGGCGCTGTAGTAAGCGCACCGAGTTGATCACAAGCTGACGTTTTCACCATATAAAATGAGCATGGATTTCAGTCTCCTTCAATCGTTCATGAGTTAATTTATGGTCACAGAAAAGCAGAGCCGGGACTCTCGCTTCAGTGCCCCGGTCAGCTCTCCGAACACCACACAGTCCATTGACGGCCTTGGATTTGCACAGCTTTGAGAGGGGCAAGGTGTGCAGACGCGTAAATCGGATTAGGCGCGCTTGCGAAACAAGGAAATACTACGAAAGGCTTTTCGCCCCCCACATTCACGTTCACTTTAATGAGGTTGCAGCGATTTTAAAAAGGCCCTGGTAAGGAGCGTTCAGGAACATGCGCAGGCACACACATTTGCACACAACTGCTGCTTCTCATTTGTTGCATCCTTCAAAATGTCCCTTTGGCTGCTGTCAAACGCACAGCTGACCCAGCACCTCAGACACACAGGCTGACAAGCACGCACGCACACACACACACAGCTGACCGAGCACCTCAGACACACAGGCTGACAAGCACGCACGCACACACACAGCTGACCGAGCACCTCAGACACACAGGCTGACAAGCGCACGCACACGTGCACGCGCCCACGCGCCCACGCGCCCACACACACACACACACACACACACACACACACACACACACACACACACACACACACACACACACACACACACACACACACACACACACACACACACACAGCTGACCCAGCACCTCAGACACACAGGCTGACAGGCGCACGCGCGCGCACACGCGCACACGCGCACACGCGCACACACACACACACACACACACACACACACACACACACACACACACACACACGCACACACACACACGCACACAGCTGACCCAGCACCTCAGACACACAGGCTGACAGGCGCACGCGCGCGCACACGCGCACACGCGCACACGCACACACGCACACACGCACACACGCACACACGCACACACGCACGCACGCACACACGCACGCACGCACGCACACACGCACACACGCACACACGCACACACGCACAGCTGACCCAGCACCTCAGACGCACAGGCTGACAAGCACGCACGCACACACACACACTAATAACAAACTAATGAGGCCCTGTCCTCACTGTGAACACAATGCCCGAGAGCTCAGTTTTCTCTCATGCGTTTTTATTTCCCACAGAGGTATTTTATGCATTTCTTTTTAAACCTCACTTAGGACTTTTTTTTTGGGGGGGGGGGGGGGGTTCAAGCATGAGCTTTCCCAATTTTACAATTTCCTGTTTTTCTGCGCAATGTCCCTGTGACTGTCTGTGAAAAAGCTGTACAAATACGACCGACCTGAGCAGACTCAAAGCACACACAGGAGGCTCACATACCGACACTGCACATCAACCTGTAGTCTAGTGGCTAATGTACATGACTGGGAACCGGAAGGTTGGTGGTTCAAGCCACGATAAGATCTGCACAGCCGTTGCGCTCTTGAGCAAGGCCCGTAATCCCTGCATAGGCTAACCAACAGAAAGTCTCTTTGGATAAAAGCGTCAGCTAAATAACTAATTACTATCAATGACATAGTGCGGAGCGTCCGTGTGACATCATCGATTGGCTAAACACAGCTGCCCATCACACCCAGGGCCTCCTCAGGGGAACAGCCATAACCACCCGACAGCCCCCCCCCTTTCTCTCTCTCCCTCCCTCCCTTCCTCCCTCCCTCCCTCCCTCCCTATCTCTCTCTCCCCCTCTCTCTCTCTCTCCCTCTCCCTCTCCCTCTCATTCTCTCTCTCCCTCTCATTCTCTCTCTCCCTCTCATTCTCTCTCTCCCTCTCATTCTCTCTCTCCCTCTCATTCTCTCTCTCCCTCTCATTCTCTCTCTCCCTCAGTGCGCATCAGCAGGGACACTCCCTCAACCCAAACACGGGCCAGTGGAACCCCGCCGTGCTGGGTCCGGGGCAGGGGGGGGTTGGGGCGGTTCCGGTGGTCAGTGGTGATCTGGGAAAGCCAGTGGAGTGTAACGCAATCGTCTGTATGCACGGAGGGACAGATTCTCCGACACATAAAAACCAATTAAATCTGCCATGGAACTGTACTCAAAAACCTTTCTAAATTATTTATAGTTAATGTTAATGCTGTAAGCGTTTCTGTGAGGCCGGTTAAACAGAACATTTTCAGACCGTGGTTCTTGAAAAATACTCATTATGAGGTGTTTTTATGAACCCATCACTCATCTACCCAAAGTGCAGCAGAGTAGAGGTGCACAGAATGACTCAAAAGCGGTCATCCGCAAAATCACATAAAAAAAACATCACGAAAACGGAAAGATTAATAAATCCAGACCGATGCCTGTAATAAGAGACTGTTAATAAGAGACTGTATTTACCCAAGGTACGGAAATGAACAATCACGTAAAAGCCAAGGGCAGGGTTAATGTTTCACACTTATGTACTCTCGGGGAGTTGCTATTCAGAACGGTGGAAATTTGTCTGAGAAATGTAGGCGGATTGCAGGGGGGGGGGGGGGGGGATAGTGGCTGGAATGCAGGTCTTACAGAAAATATGATATCTAGTAAAAGCCAACCTTCTTCAATGATCATGAACTACATTATATCTAGTCACTATATCTGTAAACACTTAAAACACCTTTAGAGTGTGCACTGCCATTTTGAAAAAGGTTACAGGCTTTGCCAATCTCACAATCTTCCCTTAGACTACAGACCCCAATCTTACAATCTCCCCTTAGACTACAGACCCCAATCACACAATCTTCCCTTAGACTACAGACCCCAATCTTACAATCTCCCCTTAGACTACAGACCCCAATCACACAATCTTCCCTTAGACTACAGACCCCAATCTTACAATCTTCCCTTAGACTACAGACCCCGATCTCACAATCTTGCTTTAGGCTTCGGATCGGATCAAAAACGACACACTCAGTCAGGAACACAAATCCAAGACCAAATGCAAGGATGAACACAATGCCCAAATTATTTTACTTTCTGATACCACGGCTCAGGCCCACAAGGGTCCACCCTGGGCTGGGAGTCAGTGCCCAGTGGCAGGGCACCAATCTGCCATTTCCGGCCAGTGTATGAGAGGCCACCTCGGGGGACTCCACTGTTCATGGGACCAGGAATGCAGCTTTGAAGTACCGTCCAAATATTTACCAATGGAAGCTCTACTTAGAAACACACAGAAGTGCTCATTGCTGGGATGTACAATGGGACCAGGGTTGAAACGAAACAATAACAGCCTTTCAATAACAGTCTTTCAGAAATAAATACACTCCTATGTGTGAAGATAAATATGCTTCATGCTACTGACATGTAGTGACGAAATGTTTGTGTGACTGTGTGTGCACTCGCATGCCTGCGAGTGTATCCATGTGTGTGTGAACAGGTGGGGTGTCAGTGAGAGTGACAGGAGACGTGACCCCCAGGCTACAGATGGGCAGTATAGTTCTGTGGGAGCAGGTGGGCTGAACAGGTGAGAGGGAAAGTGTGACAGGTGTCTCGGAGCCTGGCGTTCTCCCCGCCCCCACCGCACACGGCTGTCCCCCTTACACCGCGCCGTTTCGGATTTCCGTCCGACCAGTCTTACAGCTGTGCGCCTAGCGCCCTCTTTCACTGCTGCTGCTTCCTGGTGCCAAAATATCCGCCTTACCCCCCCAGACCGTTCAGCTCCCGTGCCGAATGAAGAGCCGTGCCTCAGAATATACTCTGTGCTCGCCCAAATCAGAAGCAGGAACGACACAACCGCCCCGGCACGAGCAGGACTGGCCATCCCAAACTGGGAGAGAGGAAAAAAAAATAAAAAATAAAAAAAAAGAGCAAAGCTGATCAGAAACAGCCCGGGGGAAGAAACACAAGGGATGACCAGGCTACAGAGCTGACCACTGGCCGGTGATGTCAAACATTCCATCAGCATTCTATTACGCCCCGACGCACAGCAAGAAAGGCTCTACTGTAACCAGCGCAGAGGGGGCGGGGCCTGCCGCGGACACAGCCCGTGTGATAGGACGGCCAAGTCCAGCGCTGCCGTAACACAAACCGCCTATTTTTTTTTCCCCTGGGCTCTCTATCGGCCCGTTATCTCGCCCCGGCCGAAACCATAACAAAGAGCCGCTCTGAAACTCCACTGTAAACACGGAGCGCTAGGGCCGCTGTCGCTAACGGGGCAACACTTCATAACTCACACTCAACTCGCCCGGCAGATAATGCACAGAACCTCTGGTCTCCAGTCGCCGTGATGCGTGTCACCAAGTAAAGCTCTGCCTGCTGCTTAATGACGTTATGTAAGCACATTCCAAACAGGCTGGTGAAACTCAAAGAGATAAATTAGGCTAAATATGCCACAATGGATAACCTGATTTTTTTTTTCCATCTGATCAATTGATCCCGAAATTGCTTGGTGGTGTCACTGGCCTGAACACATACTAAGCCAGGGATTCAAACCGAAGGCCCTCATGCGGTGAACATTTGCGGTCCCGATCGAGCCAAAATCAGAGCCCTCTGTTTGGTTGACTGGCTCGACTTTTCGTTTGCCCTTTAATTGAAAGCAAGCCACTTGGAGAGGCTGACAACCTGCGCACACATTTGTGCAACCAACACAAACATGCGGAGGACTTTACAGGGAGGCCGACAGGCACCACACCGAAAACCCGGCGGGCTGCGATGAGTCTTATTTACACTCTCAGAACGGGTAGGGAGGCAGAGAGTACCAGATGTGCTCAAATAGAGGGGCCTTATCGTAACGCACAAATTAAGATAATGCGCCCAAGTTCACCTCCCACTTCACTGCAGGCTTAGAGGCTGATGGGCTCAGATAAAATACTAAAAAAGCATCTGCAACAACCTCACCAGAGACTGGAGGGCAGGCCCACAGCGCGAGACAAGCTCGCCTTCAGCTGACACAGGGCAGCCTCTCTGACCGACGCTATGACAGCATAGCGTAAGCACGCCAACACCTAATGCGTCTCACATCCAGGCCCACATACCTGAGGGGTCGCACAATCCCTCCTGATACGCGGTGGCAACCAGGCGCCTGTGACTAATAGGAAAACGTAAACGGACACGCAGATAACAGACAGATGTGTCATAGCATGCGGGAATTACAAACCCGCGCTGTCAGGAACAGCCGCGGTAGGCGTGATTAGCCATACCTGACAAGATTCTGCAATGCAGGAGAAACAGATCAATGGGAATATGTGCCCGTGCTTAGGATGGGGGGGGGGGGTTGCATGCATTCCACAGGCCTGCAGCAGATATAGCAGGGTCTAAAGCCAACAACTCAATGATAGTGCCATACGGCCTTGTTGCACATATGGAATTCAAGCACCGTTTTTGTAATGTTCAAATAAAGGTTGATTTAGTTAACATGGTTGAAACAAAATGGTCATATGAAGCAACACAGACAAATAGAAAAACGCAATGCCGCACCGCTTCAAAAGCAACACAAAGTAAGCAATGTCAATGGGGAAGTTGGACTTCTCTGTGGGCTATCATCCTGATTATTAAAGCCTTTAAATTGAGTCATTTTATATTACCCATACTGGACCTTTCAGCAGCACTTTTTACCAAATTGTCACAAAACTAAACTGTAGACAGGATAATTTACAGCCTAATCCATAATCTCCTTTAAACATCAAGTCTGATCATATATTTAAAAGGCCCAACATCCTGGTTTTCCTCACATAGTAGAATAAACCACTTAAACAACTTTGACACAACTTTCTGAAAGTCAAAAATACATTCTTGGCAGGAGAACACTTCTCAGGCTAACACAGAATTACAGCCCGTGGTAAAACCACAGATAAGTCTGCTAGAAGTAAAAAGGGAGGACAGAATAGAAGCCAGATGTTTTGCGTTGGAAATCGCATGCTTTAGAGAAAAGACGTTTCTTTCGCAAATTGCCTCAGATAAGGCAATTTAAAGAGTTAACGTAAGTGATTAGAAAGCAATGTTTGGCCAATTGTATATCAATTTAAAAAAAGTTATTTTATAAACAAGCGTCCGTTTGCATAAAATCCCTTTCAATCCTGCTTGAGGGGCACCGGGATCATGAATATTTTAAAGAACACTCTTTAAAGATTAACTCCGTTGGGGTTACACTTTCTCAGGAATGGTGCTTGTAGGCGCAGCTATTGACGGACAATTTGAATACACTCAAGGAAGCAGCACAAAACACGGTAAAACTGTGAGCTAGCAACCAAGCTACAAACCTCGGTTCTTGCGCAAATCCGTGGTCCACCTGGTTTCATTTCAAGATCGCTGATAAAAACAAACGGCGATAGCAAAACATTCCGTGCAGCCTCGTGCTGAGACCCGATTCCACCACACTCGATTTTAGAAAAACAAACAAAAAAGTATTTCCCCGGTGATTACTGCACATATGATGGATCCCGTCGTAATGTTCTTTCGTCTCAATGTAAAAGAGTAACTTTTGTTTCGTTTGCGCGACAACAGCGCTCCAGACCGAGAAAGAGAAGTAGTGAGACTCGCATTCCTGTAGTTTCACCAGTGCGGCCCAGTATCGTGACGTCACCGGGGAAGCGATGGTGGAGAGGCTAAATCACGCCTGCTCTTTCGGCTCACGGAACGCCCCACGATTCATCCACTTCATTAAAGCAACAATGCTACCTCATGGCACCCGACCGACAACAAGCATAAAAACGGATGGCATACTTTTAGCAAAATAACGATCAGAACAGGACGTTTCAACTATTGGTCTAAGACTGTCACAGTAAAATGTTTTTAAATCAGTGTTTGCTTTTTTTTAATACTCGATATAAAGTTATATTACTCGCTGAATATTCATAATTATTTTATGGACTGTTGCGCAACGCCTAAAACTCGTTCAACTTTCTCCCCGGAGGAAGAACGGAGAGCGCTGTATAACACTGGCACAGTCCTATCAAGCCTGTTTGTTCACTAACAGGCATCTTGTGAAATACCCCGAGCACTCGCTAATTTGTTGCCGTGTCAACTTCCTATGTGGATGCACCAGAGCAGAGAGACGAGCGGATCCCTGCGCTCAGTTAACACTCAGCGGAATTTCACCCTCTCATGGTGGGGCTATTCGCCGCTGGACAAGAGATTCAATTCGTTATTAAAATAGCTCCGCATAATTAAAAAACCAGAACACTCAACATAGTTTCAAACGGTCAACATAAATAACCACATGACTATCAACTTAAACTGGTTTAATTTGGTTCCATACGCTACTTAATGTGAACTAAAGCTGAGAAACACACCCTTCAACAATCCATAAAATAAAAGTGATGTCAGGACATTTCATAAAGCCATTACTAACACTGAATGAATGAATGACATTTCATGACATCACTAAGGTATGAGCATCGTCACTGGGTAAATTGTTATTGTAGTACACATGTGCTATGCAAATTACATATCCAACCTTACATATTCCACACAAACACTACATTATATAGATTCCAACCTTCTAGATTTCGATTGAATTTTTTAAAAACGTTTTTGTTGTTCTCTGACTCTTCAAGTGCTTTTAATTTGAGAAATAGCACCACAGAATGAAGAGGTCACCACACTGTACTTCCAAGCCTTCCAGAGGATACAGTCAAGAACAGCGCTCCTCCCATCACCGGAGTTACAGGAAACGGTGTTTTAGCTTCTGACTAATCACACACCGGCTGCCTTCTGAACACGTCATAATTCTGCACAATTCTCTACTCCCCAAGCCTTTTCTCAGAAGCCAGATTCAATTAAATGTAAGGCTGAATTTAAATAAATAATCTTCTGTAATATTCAGCCCATATCCACAGTCTTCTGTTCACTTTCACTCCCAATATCCACAAACTCACATCATAAAAGATGGTTTTATTCTCTGACTAGTTTTCAGAGCCATATTATCCATTGTGTTCATGTATTTGTCACGCTACAAGTATTCAAGTAATATACTGTTATAGTTATAAAACACAGTGGCAGAACATGTTCAGTTATAGCCCAATTCAACTCATTTTTCAAAGGGGTGATGTCATACAAAACTATTATATTTTTATGAGATGAAGACAATCAGCTGTGCCAAGTACCACAATGCAACATCTGGATAGTTGAGACTGGTTTCAGAGGCCCCGATTACAATAAGAAAGCGTAGCATTGCGTGTCCAAAAATGACTTACGGCATTTGGGCAGATTATAGAGCTCCAGTCTGAAGTTGTACTGAGCTATTGTTCTATCGCATTGGTCTTAGCCACCAGTAATTTTTTTGTCTGCTCTGATTAGTCCCCTGCTCCAATGGAAGAACACAAGCCAATGTCGCCATTCGCTCAAACATCTGGAAAGGAACCAGTCATTTCTTCAGGTCAGTTAAACCGAAGGTCAGCTCAATGCAACAAATTAACAACAACAATGCAACAATATTTGAAATGATAAAGTGAACAGTGAAATAATTTAACTGAGCAGACAAAAGACTAGCTGGCATTTAAAAAATTTCCTTGGAATTTATATTCTAAACAGTTGCCAAATGTTGCTGATATTTGTAAATATAAAAACATTCATGCATTTCCCCTCATAGTAAAAAATAAATAAAATAAAATAAATAAAAATGTCATTCCCCCCCTAATGTGGATTCTTTTTAAGGCTGAATTGAGGAATAATCATTTAAACGGGTAACTTACATGGACAAATTTGGATTTATACTAGTACATTTCTAACAAACAAACTAAATTATCAGAATAGGTAGCTGACCTCAATTTCCAAGAAAGCGTTTCCGAAAGGCTTCCGGCAGTGTGGCTCATGCAGAACCCTGCGGTGTGCATATCCAGGCCCGGATCACAGCCATGCACGTGACTAATACAGAAGAGGTGTTCAAACAAAGCATTCTTCCCTCAGCCAATCGGTGCAGACCTGCAGGTCTGGAACAGGAAAGTCAGCGAGTGCAGAGAGCAAATGGCTGCGTCACTAATGCCTCAACACATCATTTCTCACCGTGTTCTCTGCTAATGGCAGGAAAAACGGAAATATTCTGAGCAGGTCGGTCTGGAAATTCTTACCCGAGGAATAATACACAAATGCATTCAAAGGGAAAGCCAAGAGTCGTAATTAAAACGCCGTAAGCACTCGGAGCCTTGTGGGTTTTACAACACCAAGGACTAAAATAAACAAAAAGCTCCTTATAGTTACTATATGGAGTAGCGTACCGAGGAATACTTTTGTGAAAGGGACAAACCAACTGCTACAGATGACTTGTCACTGAAGAAGAGACTGGAACTAGAGCCCAAGACTGCTTCAGGAGCGGTTTGCCAATCAATCTTTCTGTGGCAGACGATCAGAAACACCTTGCTGACGTGCACACTCCAAGGCGGTCATATTTTTGTCCCTAGCTTACTACATCAGAAGCTCTAGTAGTTATATGAGAGTAGGGTCTCCTTCCACAGAGGCGTGTGGAGCATGACGCGATTACGTTTGTGCGTGATACGGTACATTCAGGGTGCCATGCGGGGCATCTGCCGTCTCTCCCAGGCAAACAGGAAGCCGCTCAAAGCCAGCGACGTGGAGCTGCAGACCCTCAGACTTCAAATAATAAAAGGCCCCAGAAGAAGCAATAACAGAACAATTCCTGCTGTCCTGCATCCACACCCCACAAAGCTTTTCCCTTTTCAAACAGAAATCAAAGCCAGGCAGCGGAACTGCTGCATTGCTGTGTGCAGAGTCCGGGGGTTAAGGCCCAGTTCAGAAGCTAGGCCAGCCCTGCCTTCGGCTGGAATTACAGATGGGCGCAAGAGGCAGACAGAAAAGGCAATGAACACATACGCAGGCTGAGCAAAGAGCCGTAATGGCTGCCCTGGGCAGAATGAGGAGATTGCTTGGCTGGGTCTTCCCTTGTCAGCCAGAAAAACCTGCTGCCTTAGTCAGGTGGAGAAGCTGATCCAGAGGGAATGGAGCTGTGTTTGAGGAGCCATGGACCCTAAGCCCAAATTGCTATGGACGAGCTGGTTGGTGCCTTCATGGCAGCCAATCGCCTTTGGTCTGTGTCTGTCTGTGTGTGTGTGTGTGTGTGTGTGTGTGCGTGCACGTGTGAATGGGTGACTGAGGAGCATCAATTGTACAGCGTTTTGGATAAAGGCACTAAATAAATAAAGACATTTTACCATTTAAAGTGAGGGGAGTAATGCTCTAGAATGCCCTTCTCTCACAGGGGGAGAGACTTCATGTTGGGCCTGCAGCAGTTGCAAAGGGTTTTACATGGTCCCTTACCCTTTACTGTGCGGAAAAACAAACTGAATTTAACAGAAATGAAATGCGAGACATTTTCAAAATGTGAAGCTGTAAATCACACATAGCGGGATGTGGTTTTCTTTTGCCTGATGTGCTTGGCAATCCTCAGAATTTCTGCAGAAAAACGCCGTAAAATCTCCTCCTCAGTTCATTAGAACAGGCAGAATGAAGACGGAGTAATGGCCAAACGGGACTATTTCCATGAAGCCCCTCAGGCCGTGCATTTACATGTGGGCAGATGACATCCGCGTGCAAGGATCACAGAGAGAGACGAGGCTCAACGTGATCGGTCCTGCTAATCTCACATCACAAACAACAGAAACACAGTTTCAAATCTTCAAATGACCAACTAAAGGCTACTATTACCAAAGCCTTTAAGCACACAGAGCCACAAGTCGACTAGTGCGATGGCTTATGCTCTCAGCAGATACTTTCAAGAATAGAAAGGCAAATTAGCGAACAGTTAACTCCGGTAAACAGTTTTTGGTGCCATGTATTCCAAGTTCATTTCCTGAATTCTATGATAAATCTTCTGTATCGTCCCTTTAAATGAACAAAAGTGTCTACTCTCACATTCCAAAAAAACAGAGTCAAATAAATAGCCCATCTGACCGTGGTTCCGCATACGGACGCTCAACGGTTCAGTGGCTAAGATACAGTAAGTTGGCTCTATTCATGCCCACTGAGGCTGGGCCTGTGTTCAAAGCGAACAATGGCGTTGGCTCTCTCGCATCGAATATTCCAGGGTTATGCTCGCATAATGTAACAAAAACAGGAGGGCCCTTTTTGTTTCACACCAGCAATTCAATACGCCATTCAGGCGCAGGGCAGTAGCTAAAGCAGCGGTGAGCAGCACGGTCTCCGGGCCTCCAGTGCCCACACAGGCTCATTGTGCCGCACGGCTTGTGCGTCTGCAAGAAGGCCTGTGCTGTGAGATTACTGCACACTGCCTGTGCTGTGAGATTACTGCACACTGCCTGTGCTGTGAGATTACTGCACACTGCCTGTGCTGTTAGATTACTGCACGCTGCCTGTGCTGTTAGATTACTGCACACTGCCTGTGCTGTTAGATTACTGCACACTGCCTGTGCTGTTAGATTACTGCACACTGCCTGTGCTGTTAGATTACTGCACACTGCCTGTGCTGTTAGATTACTGCACACTGCCTGTGCCGTGAGATTACTGCACACTGCCTGTGCTGTTAGATTACTGCACACTGCCTGTGCTGTTAGATTACTGCACACTGCCTGTGCTGTTAGATTACTGCACACTGCCTGTGCTGTTAGATTACTGCACACTGCCAGGCAGCACTTTACCAGACAGGCAGGGAGGCCAGTGCCGGTTAGCAGACGTCCTGGTTTCGCTGGGCGCCAAAGCGCCGCGCCACGCCCACGCCCGCACAGAGCCTGGCGAGGCACCGCCTAAACGGCCAGTGCCGCAGTGTGGAGTCATGAACCGAATTATCACAGCGGGCTGACGGCTCAGTGGGGTGAGAGGGCCACCGTCGCCGGCCTGGGACTCCTGCAGAGGCTACTTCCTTACTGCAGCGAAAGGCAGGCGGGGGGTGAGAGGGGCTGAGAGGGGCTGAAAGGGGCACCCCGCCTCCCCCCTCTCTCAGAGTCTATCTGAAACACAGGGCAGGCATTTCAAAGCGTGACAGTGAGCCACATGTTGGAGGCCACAGCAGTAGTGCTGCTTGCCTCCAAATGAAAAGCAGACCTCCGCCAGAGGGCCCGCAGGAGATGAGAAGGGGGGGGGGAATGAAGAAGGTGGACAGGAAAAAAAAAAGAGGAGAGGACGAGATGCGAAGTTCTGAAACAAACGGGAGGTGGAACAGAGGCGGATGCTTGAAATTTCACCTGGCCATTTTGTTTTGGCGGTGACCACTAACACGCCAACACCACCGGGTAGTCTTGTGAGGTCGGCCTCAACACACCAGCTCAGTGCTATGGTGAACTTGAGGACACAGCTTCACTGTTCCTGCTGATAAGAGGAAAGGTCTTTAAACCCGAAAGGGACAGGAGAGGGGGTGATGAGTTGTCAGTATAATGCATTGATGCACGAACCTACCGTCTGACTGTTCCCAATTAGTTTTGAGCCGCACTTTGAAAGGGGGGCTGAAGGCTTGCTTTCGTAATCGCTGCTTTCATCTGTATTTATTAGTCTTGCAGGGGGGGCCCGCCATCGCGTATATTTTTCTAGAATACGAGTCTCTTGCCTGGAAGTCGTTTGTTCAGCTGGACTTTTATGCTCTCCAGAGGAACGCTGTCCTGCCCAGAGTTCTGTGCCCCCCCCTCCACGGCACACGGGCCCTGTCCAGTTCCAGCACAGACACGGCAGGGCCGCTACCGCGCCCGGCTTCTCCGCAGGAGGGGAGTGATGTGGAAAGAGAAAGAAGGATGGCGTCGGCTGGAGCTTCCTGTCTGAGACAGAGCAGCCCGAGTGGCACCCGTGAGGGGAAAGTGGACCCGCGGGACAGGAAAGCAGGACTCTGGGCTCAGCACCAGAGATCGCCCCGCGGGGGACCCTCCGCGGCCGAACGCCGGCGCTCTCCGCCAAGGTCGGCCGAGCCCAGTGCGCCCCTCGCTGTGAGTGACGGCATTCCGGGGAGAAAGGGTCAACAGATTTATGTCCACCGACCTGTGAGCCTCCCTTTACTGCAGGGTCGAGGCCCCGTCGGCACATCGTTCCCCTAAACACACAGCCACTCTCAGAGTGCATTTTTGGGCACTGCAGTGCATTAAGGGGGTGAGACTGATTGAATCTTACGTGTCACACAAAAACAGGAGCCTTGAGCAGCAAACTAGTTTTTTGGGCCACTGGCCACAGTGGCTGGGGCATCACAAAATTCACCAGCCAATTTCACTGTTTTACCAAACTAGATATTTAAGACAGAACAGGACGTCCAAATGATGGGTGGGTACCTGCCAAAATGGCTGGTAGAGTAGACCAGTCGCAGAACTTACCAGACGCAGACAAAACTGACCAGCATCTGGCTGGTGTTCCCACCTCATGTTCCACTGAGCCACTGTCCCTGTAATTAACACAGGGAGCCTGTACCAAACTGCTGGCATTATAATGATGAAACGCTGGGCTTTTATTCCCAAAGCCTGGTGCAGTGTGGCAGTAGGCCCCCTGCCTCGCACAAAAGCACCCACACCGAGGCCCTAGGTGTATAGGCAACCGGAGCATGGGAAGTCAGAGTCATGGGAAGTACACCGGTGGTTGGAAAACGTTTTAAGCTGTGCCTGTGGTACTGGCGGTATTGCGGCGGAAGGCCTGGCCGGGCCGGTAAGCGGGTAAATCCCCGCTCCAGGGTAATGCGGGGTGGGGCCCTTCACCATGCTGCTGGGAGGGGCGAACGGGACGGCCAAGGTCACGCAGGCAGGCCAGGAATGTGTGGAGTGACCAGCACCGCCCACACACGCCCCTGCCCTGCACCCCCACGCACCCTGGCCTAAAAAACATTCATCAGCTGCAGGGTGTCTGAGTGGCGGAGGGGGAGAGAAAACAGACCACAGCCCCTACCCTCTCAGTCAACAGCAGCGAAGACCCAACCTCACCAGTGCTTTACGTCACTCACCCTTCTCCGTCCCACCAGGCACATACACATTTCAACAAAGTTTGTGTGTGTTTGTGTGTGTGTGTGTGTGTGTGTGTGTGTGTGTGTGTGTGTGTACACTCAATGGCAAAAATATAACATGCAACCGCACACCAATACACACAAAAACAAACAATGGTACATATGGAGAAGTCACATTTCATGCAGGGATACAAGGTTCCTGCAACTTCTGTTGCAGATTTACATAACAAGTAGGACTCTAAAATAAAAACCCATAACTGTAGCAGATGACAATATGGCAGAAAATGACCTCAATCTATTATCTATTATGAAATTGCCATACTTTAATAATGTTACGCCTACAGTCATTCGGCTTTAAGAACGCAATACTGAATGTGTCCAACTTGCTCAGACAAACAGGCAATGTTACACAACCCTGTGCATGTACGACCATGCAAGCAAATGCTTACAAATCCATTGGACACGTTACTCTACCAACATTAGAAACATCCCGCATAACACAGGATTTAGCATTCAAATGGCTTCCATACACATTATCTGTCGCAGTGGCCCATCAAACCTATAGACAGTTCCCAGCCCCACACCCAAAAATATATTTTTGCTGCAGAAATGAATAGGGGGTGAGCACGGGCGTTCACCTCTCACACATTGCCGGGAAGGCGTGGCGCGGCGCGGCGTGCTTGTGGGAGATTTGTACAGCTGCTTCACAAAACACCCCCCCCACCCCCCGACGAGAATAATACCATTTCATACGCCGACAGACACTCGAGGATTTGACTGGAGGTGAACTTTGCAAAATGCCAGCAGTCTGTTACAGGTATTCGCTCCCCGTGAGCGATAAACCCTGTGTAATTAAACATTTTAAAACCAACACAGACACACGCGCGCCAAAAAAAAGCCTTTCACACAAGCTGGGCATCGATGCCTTTATGATGACAAATGAAGGACAAACAGGGACTTTGTGTGCAAAAGAAACAAAGGCTGCATTTGTCAGGTTTTGATTTGCTTTGTGGTGCACTGTGGCTCAGAGAAGACGGCCACAGCCCATGGGCAACACTGCCTGCCGGGCCACAGCAGTGCCTTCCAGGGCCTGTGATGCGGACCTCTACATCTTTACCATTTACACGACAACTTTAACACCATATGGGGCAGTAGAAGACCGTATCGGAGGTCCTTGCAGCAAGTTTCCAGAGCAATGAATACTCACTGCAGATGACTGTAATAGTCCAATGCGTTTAACCAAAGGCAGGAAAGTAAGCAAAAATAATTACAATTAAGTACAATTAAGACAGAGAAAAGACAATACTTTTATTACATCTCATATAGTGCCAGGACAGAGTTGGATTTGCCATTATAGTTGATGAAAACCTTCCTCAAGGTCTATTCAGGAAGGTCTTTTGCAAATAGTTTTCATGTCATGTAAGCCCTGGTGTGAAACGGAAGCTACACACCAGTTTGTGGTCCTTCGTTTGAATGCTGGGAACTATTTCTGATAAGAGTGCAAATACAGTAGTGTGTAAACTCACTGAAACCGTAGTGTACAAAGACTAATTACGGTTGTGCCGTTTGCAGGCTTTTGGACACTAATGTTTCGCGAGAATTATTTCTGCCTCCTTGAATGCAAGCAGCAGGAATTCTGTGAAGTGCTAAGGCTAAGTATGACAACTCGAGCAAAACCATTCATAATGACCTCATAACCACAAATGAACTACGCACCTGAACTAATCACAATGCGTCACTGTGTAAAGTGGATTTATTTCATGCATAAGTGTTTTGAAGCGGTCATCTGTGCAATCAAGCCAAAAGGTAAAACCCTGATTTGCACTCGACCACAGCTCATCACTCCTATGGCAAAGACACCCTCTATTGCTCTGCTGCCTGCACTCTGCAATACAGCCTCTCGCCTTCCCAAACTGCACCTTGCCTTTGTCCAAAACTTCCAGTTTCATGATTGGTCCCGGGCAACTCCCATCCCAGGGACCTATGGGTCATTACTACTCATTTCGCAAACAGCTACAGGCAATTTGGCTATTGAGCTTGCTGGAAAAGGGGACCCTGGGTTGTACTTAAGACAGCATCTGGCAAGCCTTGCTCTACCAGCAGCAAGCAACGAATGAGGTCAGACACCTAGCACAACTGCTGTCTCGACATGCCCCTGACAAAACTTTAAAATAAGAATGCTGCCCAAGTCTCTCAGGGTAAGAAAGTGTGGTAAAGGTGTAAATATAGTATGTGACATAATCCCGCACAAGTCGACCGATTCTATTTTTTGTTTCAAACTTTGGTTTTGGGTGAGGGGAAATTAAGCAGACAGACAGGACATGGTGGTAAATGTCCACACCACACTCTGAGGCACAGATCAGAGGAGTGGGACTGAAATGCATTCTGGGAAGATGGAAGACTGCCTGGCAGTGGACTATGGGGGTTATTACTCCTGAACTTGACTGAGGAATGTATAGAGAGCAAGGTCAGAGTGCAGGCCATAAAGGCCTGAGCAAAATGCAGACCACCTTCTGAAAATCAGACATGGGAGAACAACAGCCTCACAGTCATTACCATTTTACCCCTGTCACAGTTAAACTGAGGCTAATTGGAAGGTTTACACAGAATGCCATACAGGAGTGAGAAAAACTTTCATGAAACACCCAGTAACCCACCTGTCCACCAAGAACTTGCATGAAAGCATACCAAGGGTTGAAATAATAAGACAACAAAATGTACTAAATACTAAAAAACCTCACCCATCAGTCAACCAACCAGGAAATATAAAAACACTATATAATAAACAGAGGGGAAAGATGTTTTATTCTCAAGCAGATTTGCTTCACACTTAAGCGTGGTGAGCCTGAACTTAATCGAATTTCTCCCCTGGACACAGAAGACGGCCGGCAAACAACTTAATGAGCCCAGTGAAGAGAGCTGTATAAAAAAATAAAAAATAAAAATAAAAAATAAACCTTTAAAAATCATAAGCAGCTCGGATTCTGTATCCAAGTGAGAACGCTTTTTCCGGGCTGTGTGTAAATTAGCCACAAGTCACAACACACCTATATGATCACGTATTTCAATAATTTCCAACTAGCTACTCCAGCAAGTATTCTAGCTAACTAGCTGGCTGCTAGTGTAAATGTAAATGACCCAACTATAAGTCTAGCTGCTACGTTATACTAAGTTAACAAATTACTAGACGCTATCTTAACCAAAGGAAACGGTCATTGTTACAGTTTTATTAGGAAGCTGACTGTTAGCTAGATATCTAGCCAGCTGTCTAACAAGGAGAACATCTTCCAGTCAGGTTACTGTTAGCTACTTGGCTCGCCTAGCTAATACGCCTCCACATTTGTCTTGCTAACTAACGTTCGACTTCAGCTGTTCAAGAGTAACGAGTCAGTCGGGCATCCAGTGTGAACGTTAGCTAACCATTTGGCGTTACTCAACAACTCAAATACGCAATATTAGTTAATTTAGCAAACACGATAATATGCATATTCGTCTTCTGATTTGACCTAAATTCAAAATCTTACGCCTCGCTTCATTTCCCCAAGATCTTCCATTTGGCTCACTAACCAGCTAGGCTAGCGAACTAGCAAATGTAGCCAGCTATAGTTAGCTTTTTGGCATCTAGCTATATTAGCTAGCAACTGAAAAATAAAAACCGTTGCGTTTCAATAAGTCGTTACACGACAGCAGGTACCACACATAATCTGCTATGTTGAACAACGATGAGGTAACGTTTGCTATAATGTTAGCTAACTAACGTAACGTTATGTGGCTAAAGTTAGCTACCTAGCTAAAGCAAACTAATTCAACTAACGACTCCATTCCAATCAAAGTTTAGCTAGCAGCGAATTAGCATCGTTGGCTGCCTAGAATTCAAGCCACTCTTCGCTAGGTTTGCTACCCAACAGTGTAAATGTTTTATTTAGAAAACATTAACATTATATAAAGTTTATATGATACCCTACCTGGATATTTCCTTCGCGTTCCTGCTCTGGCGTGCCGACAGAGATTCACAACAACTTATTTTTCTCGAATGTAATTTGGTTTGTTAATATTACCCTGTCCGTAACCAACCTCACTTTCTCGTCGCCATGTTGGGACACGGGCAGCACCATCCGGGAAACTGGACTATCCAGTTCCATAGCAACCGCTAATCCATATGAAGAGCACCCTAGCAACCGCAAATTCACACAGACGAGCGGAATTGACGGTGGTAATCATACCTTTTACAGTAGGCTACTTCATTTTGGTCAATTAATCTTCTAATTTCATGATAAAGCAACGCCATTTACATCCACGTTAGCTTGTTATTAAACAGACTCTTCAACTAAGTATGCTTATGGTGTTCAATTTTAACGATTTATTTGGAATGTATAATACGCATATATGCTTTTTTGTAACATTGTGATATGTGTGTATGTATTTACTGAATGTTTGTATTTTAAGTGTGTGTATTTCTTAACATCTTCCATTTAACACTTTGTGCCTTATTTTAAAACTTTTGCCTTTATTTTTATATTAAATAAAGCCTAACTAGGGACTGGATTTGTAAACTAGCAATAGCTATAATCTCTGCAGAACATCAGCTACTTGAACCTGGTGTAAACTGGCAGTAATGATGCCATGTCTCTTGACATTGTCCCTACTCATATAAACAATAAATAAATAAATAATATCCATCTTTTGTAGCAAATGTAATACAAAGGAAAATTTCACAGAGGCCCAATCTGCTTTTATGTAGAGACCAATTGACCAGTATGTAGAATACAGTGAGATGACAAGTCAGACCTTCTTGCTGATAGCATGTGCTCCATGTCTAAGGGAGAGGAGGTGGATGCAGAGAGTGGGAAGGGTTGCATGCTTACAGCTGCTTCCCCCAAAAATCAATGTGTTATTTGGCATGAGGACAGACAGACTGAGCACACTCTGCCCGGAATCCACAAGTGTGTTTCAAGGAGAGAGAAACTGCGCTGTCCCTGCTGCTTGCTCTTCTCTTCAAATATCCATCCACCCTTTCCCACTCAGACAGTGATCTCAGCGTTAGAAATGACACCCCACAATTCCTTCTGAAGTAAGGAGCGGGGAGCTGGAGCAGAGCGGAGAACTCTACAGAGGAGGAAACGGTAAAAGATGAGGTCATGGTCAGGGTTTGATTCGACACGCAACCAGCAAATTTAACCGGTTCTCTGCAAGGGAGGATAGACGATGAACAAACCAAAATGGAACTGAACCACCTTTGCGAGCTATATAGGAAGTAACACTGGCTCTATGCGCAAGTATTTTCTTTTTCAGTCAGATGACTTTGGAAGGTTCATGAATAATTCATAACAAACACGCCAGCTGGTCTTATAAAACACTAGTGAGGATTTCTTGAACCTCACTCAGAAAAACTAAAAGGAAACGTAGGCTAAAGTACATGACAAAATTTCCCGCATGGAGCATTGCATGATGCAATATTGGATTTCCCTTCTTGCTGGAAGCTTGAATTTTATCGGAAAAACCGGGGAGCAAGGGAATATAATTGTTCCCTCCTATTCAATATTTCAGAACCGAACCCCACTTGAAAAGGACAACAGGAGATGGTGCCACTGTCACCACCTGCCAGAAAGACTAGGAACTGGAAGCGAAACTGGCTGGGTAGCCATCACCGTTCCAATTGAATTTACACATGGAAAACTTGTGAACTGATTTAGCTCTGTTCATTTTAGGACTTACACTGCAAAAATGTCAGTATTTTTAGACTTGAAATACAACTTAAGATCTTTTCTCACAAGTAGAAAATATTAGCTTGTTTTAAGCTATTGTTTGCTTGACAAGATAAATGTTCTTATTCCATTGGCAAATCTTTAAATGAGTCAAAGCGTTCTTATTTAGCAAAACAAGTACAAATATTTTTGTTTGTTTGCAGTGTATAGCCATATACTGTATAAACAAAATTATCTTAAAATACAACTTTGATAATAGCTAAGCTGTATGCTGGATAATTAAGTACCAAGAAAGTGAAAATATCAAAGATGTAAGCAAAGTAGTACATGAAAAAAGAAAAGATATTCCATGACACTGTAATTTATTACTGCTTTATAACAGTGCGTGTTCTGCATGAAATCTATCTGCATGAAAAGATACTTTAAAGAGAGTCATCTGGAACTATTTATGAACAAATATAAGTAGCAAACACACCTTTTGATTGTTTCCTTCTGAAAGCATGTTTGGAAAACACATTGCTTTTCATCAACCCTAACTGTCATGTGAAAAGAACCACATCAGAATTGAACTGTTTTTTTAATCTCATTGCATATCTCCTCCAATAGTTTCTTGAGATTTGTATATAGAGATCTTTTATAGGGAGATTTGTAGCATGAGCTATGTGGTTGCCTCATAACAACAACGTCCAGGGTTTGAATCCTGAGTGAGGGATCTTTCTGTGTGGAGTGTCTATCTTTCTATTTTTCAGCTCTCAATCCCTCTGCTGACTTGATCCCTCTATCAGTCTCCCTCCTTCTTCAATACAATCGCCTTTTGGGTGGTAGTTTAGGAGTTTAGGAGGGAGGTGGAGTGGTGATGCCATCCAAACCACGCCCATACAATCCTGACATTGTTTTCAATGCAGAATTTAAGTCTGACTTGACGTGTGTTATGAAAGTTATTTACATTACTTTGAATAGATATTTGGCGGATGTGTAGTGGATACATCCCCCGGTGATCATTTATAAGTTATTTGCAAGTTTGACAACTACTTCACAGTCACGTTAGCTTTCCTTGGTGGGGGCACAGGTGTTTTCATCATGTTTGCTATACTGATGTTTATTCAAATTGTGATACAGTTAATGGCAAAACAATTATGTACAAATTTTTAATCTATTAAAACAGTGTTTAACAGAGTAGTCTAGTTTTATGTTGTTAACATATTTAGTGGAATTGTATTGGATTTAGCAGGGAATGGAATAAATATAATAATTTTATGTATAATTTCATTACAATAATGTAACTTTCATATTTATTCTAACTGGGTAATATTTATAGATACATTTCAAATGTATTGGTTAATAGAAATGTATTTGGTATATATAATGAGAATGTTGCATAAACACATTATGGTAATCTATGATGAAGTATGAACCTGACAAACCTGGGTTCAAATAGCGATTGCTTTGGATTGAAGTACCTTTATGTGATCTGGATCTCTCTATTGATCTTGCCTGGTGCATTTGAGTTTGGGATTATTTCATGTGTTCCAATACACCAGGCAAGTTTATTCAAGAATCCAAAACAAATGCACAATTGTTATTTGAATAGTTGTTGTCCACTGTATATGGTATATTATTGAACCATTGCCACCTGACATGAAAATGTCAAATAAAACACATATATTAACTTTCAGAAAACAATAATAAAAAAGGCTTAAAAAACAAACAACATTTTTTAATTTACAAAGTAAAATCAGCCATACAAACCAGCAACAAAGTGAAACACATTTTGATTGATTGATTGATTCATTCATTCATTATCCTAACCCACTTATCCTGAACAGGGTCCCTGGAGCCTATCCCAGCATACATTGGGCAAAGGGCAGGAATACACCCTGGACAGGTCGCCAGTCCATCGCAGGGCACACTCATACCTATGGGCAATTTAGACTCTCCAATCAGCCTAATCTGCATGTTTTTGGACTGTGGGAGGAAACACGTAAACACGCAAACACGGGGAGACATGCAGAACATGCAGGCTCCGCACAGAGAGGCCCTGGCCGACGGGGATTCGAACCCAGGACCTCCTTGCTGTGAGGCGGCAGTGCTACCCACGCCGCCCGTGCCGCCCCACGCATCTTGATGTCCTCTGTAATTATGTCCTCCTTTTGTGACATTCAGAAAGCAGGTATTTTTAAGAACTCATCTACCGGTCATCCCAGGTCCACGTACAGCCCTGTGCATGAGTTGAAACGCTCCACTAGTCATACATGCAGATTTCGTCCGCCGGAGTTAAGCAAGCGAGGGACCACCAGACGGCCTCGGGCTACATTTTCCGGGCCGTTGCATCTCTGTTGTCTCGACGCCACAACTGGACGACCACAGCACAAACTACCCACCCCTTGATTACACGCTCTCGGATACAGACGGGCAAGCGAGGATACCAATTCCTCCCTCGAACGGAGTCAGTGAAAAAAAATTTAAACTATGTATCCTAATAACTATTCTACCACTGCACCGAACTACCTGTCCTCAAATTGGCACGTATCCCAATGACTGCGCATTCCATTAAGATTGGTAGCGTTTTCTTATCACCCTACCTCCAGCAACACTCAGCCCCTTGACCTCATTCTTTGGACAGGTTTTGTTCTAGAATTCTCAAATCTTTTATTTGAATGAGCCTCTTTTTAATAGACTCTACTTATAGTATACGATAAGCTAAGTTACAGTGGAAGACTGTGCCACGAGTCCATGAAAATATTGTTTTAGCAAATGTGCGGATGTAAATAGTATTTAGACGCGATTAATAAACCAGTTAAGCCAGGAAAATTAGTTGGGGAAAAAAAACAACGCTCCAGCATAATTTTATGGAATACTTGAAATAATAACGAATAGACTACCACTTGAATAGCTACATGTATGGTTGTGTATGGTAAGTGATGACGTCTCAACACTTTCCTAAATTAGCAGAAAAAACCCCCCCCAAAAAATATATTGGAATATATTGAGTCATTTGAATGATTTTCGACAGAAATGAATCACTCGTGTTGATATATTGAGAGCAAATGCTGTTGGTTAACCATGTGAGTCAATGGCAGAATAGGCCCCATCCATTTCAGACCGGTCTTGAAGTCTCACGTGCTCCCACCACTAGAAGAAATAATCTTCCGAATGTTACGTCATTGATTGCTGATGTATGGCTTTACACAAGCTTACATATCACCAATTTCATTAAACGCAATATGTTTAAAAGCATTTTTATCACGCGACCGTTTTAATGTAAAAAATAAACAAATAAATCTACATTTCTTCTGGGGACCAAGTCACATGACCGTAGGGCCTTTCATTGCCCTTGTACAACAGCGACCTCTCATGGAGAAACATGCATTTCCTATTAAAAAGACAAAAAACAGTGTTACACAAATAAGAATAATTATTTTAGTTGTAATAATAACATTCTATAGTCCTATGGAGTCGCAGGCCATTTTAGTATGTTGGTAGTAGGGTATCAATTGTAGTAATAGTAATAGCCTAGTAATAATCATAAGTAGAACAATAACACGGAATATTAATTATTAGAAGATTGAAGAAGAAGAAGAAGAAGAAGAAGAAGAAGAAGAGGAATATACATCTTTTCTTTTTTTAAAAATCACAGGAACAAATAAGCCTAATGGATATTTATTGAGACTGTTTTTTAACAGATTAAATATTGCATATATACATACATGTAAACATATATTTCCAGTGTTTCAATAGAAACGTATAAATAGCCTACATCATTCATTAACTCGTGTAAATAAATCATTATATCGACAGAGGCTGCAGAGGTTAGGCTATATAAGCAAGAAGCCATTTAGCTTAATAGGACAATCCATAGGCCTCCTCATAAAACGTAACCAGACAAATGTTAAATATGGCTTTATTTCATATCTAGTTACTTAATTCGTAGTTGAACTTGGTATTTTGAACTAAACCGTTCTTATCCTTGTAGTTCAAAACAACACTATCAAATGCCAGATATGCAACTAAACTTATAATTTTCATTACAAGTTCAGTGATGTCATCAAGGCAAGAAAGCTCGTGCAGAAGGGCGAAATAGTTTTTGTTTTAAGCCAGTACCACATTCAAACTTAAAATTAGGTCGAATGAATTACTGTAGTCTTTGTTACACCATAAACTGTCGATGATGTATGTTATACCTAATTTTATCTGGACAGCATAGCCCTCGGTCGCATATTAACCAGATCCTTTGAGGCTGTCCGATTTGACAGACCCCCCTCAGCGTGCCGCCCCAGACCGTGAGTTTCACATGACACTGGACAGAACGTCCTACTAACGACCTTGGCACTTCTTTCATGTAAAACAGGCAGAATTCTTCCTTCAATGATGACCCAGATGTTCTTTTTGAACATCAAATTATTATTTTAATCGGTTAAACCGAGGCCACACGACGTATTTAACAGCGTTGTCTTGGTGACGTAGGCTCTCGCTCTGGCTTTCCGGTGCCTTACATTTCAGTTCCCACTCATTATAACATTTTGTTAGCCAGAGCTCAACCCCCCCCCCCCCCCCCCCCCCGGAAAAAAAGGAAAAAAACTCAACAGCCTCTCTATAAAAAAATAAATAGTAATACATTTAATAAACGAATCATGTGTAGGACTACTGGAAGTTTTGATACAGCAAAATAGCATATGTGTGAATTCATGGGGTAAAGTTATTGGGGTATCTTTCAATTACTGAAGTCGACAGGCATGACTTCCAGAGAAGATTGATTACGTGATGCAATTAACGCCGTGGAACAAGAACCCCGGACTTCCCAACCCCTGTAAAACATCTGTATAACAGTATAGGATACAGTATAAATATTTTAATATGAATAATTCTTATTAATAGGCCTACTATCGGTGCACGAAACATTTCAAGGGGTTTTATTATGATGATTATTATTATGTGTGTATTATTAACAGTAATAACAATAATAAGAATAAAACCGATTAATTTGTAAAACAAAACGGTTTCACTTATGCCGTTTTAAATAGGCTAATTGTATTGCGGGGTCAAAACAATATTACCTACGGTGTAATAAGACACACGATGCAGCTAATAGCCTAATATGAAGTTTTGCTCAGACAAGACAAGAATACTGAATTGATAGCACCCTATAGGTCTATTGATTGTACATCATCTCGTTTATATGATTTTACTCTATGCACTGGAACTTGGATTTCCAAGAAGATTCACTCCCCAAATCAACATATTTTCGTGATTTCAATTATCGTTCCCGTTTTTGTACAGTATGTTTTGCGTAAAATCATGGGACTTTCAACTTTCATTATGGCAGTCTATGTATGCAAACCAGACTACACATTAATAAAACTCCATTAAAACGTTCGCTTACAACTTGAGACCTGAAACATTCAGCATATGCTATATAAACCAAAGAGGATTTAAACAGGATAATACTCTGTTGCAAAACCAAGATTAGGTGCGCAACTTTTAATATAGTCGATATCGGAGTGAAACAGTGATGAAAGGTGCGCAATCCTCAGTGAATTTCACTGTGGATCCAAATCCTCTTCTTCGACAGGTGCTTCCGCGGAATCACAGTGGTTATTGCCCGGGTTGTGGGATGAAAAGTGGCACCTATAGTCCGCTTCGACCACCTATTGGATCGACGTATCCCACTCAAGTGTCCTTATACACATGGCTAACTGACGTGTCCTGCGCAATGCAATAAATATTAACGGCGGATACTCTGCGTATCCTCCATAGCTGTCATAACCTTGGGGGACACGCAGTGGCAGTGCTGCCAGGTCCTGTGTTGTCTGTACTGTTATGGATATCTGGATTCCAGGCGAACACGTAGTAAATGACCAAAAAGAACGCAGCAACGGACACGCAGAAGAAGTAGGCAATCGCCATCGCTACTTTCACCCAGATCTTGGTGGCTGTATTCGCCTGCATCACTCGTTGGTCGCCCGGGTAGCTAGGCCTCCTATTAGTACCCCCGTTTTGTCTCACCTTTGCGTCTTTGTTGATGCCTTGCATAGCGGAGTTTTCTTTTAGATAAGAATGTCCACGCAAGAAATGCTATTCCTTTGCGTTGTCTGTGGGGTGAAGGCAAGATTCCCGTTGATATGTTGCGCTCTGTCCTTCGCCAGTGCTGCGGCGCCTTACGCTGATTGTTTAAAATGTTGTCATAACTGTCTCCAGTTCCTGGCGGGATGCTGCAGGAACTCCAGCTCGACAGTCCTTGTGTGGCTCACCGGTAAGACAAGAAACATGCTTTTTGTTTATAGCGCTCTTAAAAGGGAGGAGCCGCGCCCAAACGGGCACATCGATTGGCTTGCAGTTACAAAGTTACGCCTCCTTTCGGTGCGACTAGTGGGTAAACGTGATCACGAACAAATTTGTAAAATAGGGGAAGGCTGAATGCCAGCGTTTCAGTAACACGACAGTCTGGATTCGCATTCTCGTTAAGCGATTAGTGTAGGCAATTGCAAGGCACGTTTACAAAAATGTATGGTTTGCCGCTTAAAATAAATCTGACATCACTGTGGATTATGAAACTGCAGTGATTCCATTCAATCACGTGCAACATCGTAGGCTACATGCAATTAGCGGCTTGGGCAAAAATAAATGCGTCGAATGAAAATGTAATTCCTGTACAGTATAAACTACGGCTTCAGACGCAGGACACTTAGCATAAATATGCAAGTTTGCACGGCTAACAGGCTTCAGTGAGTTTCAACAAAGCGGCAGCCTACAACAAACTCTCCCTTCAAGCGCTCGTCACTCTAAACTACGAACAAGCTTAAAGTGAAAGCTTTCCGCTGGCAAAATAATTGAACAATGTTGCTCCTGACTTTGTGCTAAAGTGCAGAAGCGCATGGTCTAAAAATAAAACCTCGAATGAATAGGCATTATAGGTGGAGGACAAACGAGACCCCGTGGACTCCTCGGGCTGTTACAATATTTGTGTTTAAGGATGAACTCGGGAATGAAATGTGAAAACGCATCATCTTTGCAAACGCCTGCAATCAAAGGCGTCTGGCGTCTTCGATGGGAGGGAATCAAGTTTGGAAAGGAAATTAGATTTGTGTCATGTACCTAAATGATACTGATGGCAACACGTTTCCCTTATTATCAGGAGGGCGGCGACTTCCTCCAGGACGACAAATGAGCACACGAACAGGGCTTGTCAGTGCACATTATGCATCTCTAGATTACCCCTGGAAGCTCAGTGTTTGTCGCACTATGGTTCCATGCGTTTTGAAAGACGATAGAACATGAACGCACACTCCACACACACGTTACGCCATTAATCAGTTCATGCTTTCAGAAGAAATGTAATTTACACTTCAGTCCAAAACTTGATCATAAGTGTCATGTAAAGGGTGACATTTCATACAGGAAGACAGCTGTAGTACAAGGAAGCAGGACATACTCAATGCATGTAGTTACAATCACAAAAGTCATGGCTTTTTATGTCGTCAACACATGGGGGAAGAAACCCCCCCTCCGGAAATTTCATTACATTTCTTGACAAACAAGAGTAGCATTTCAGATGCTTTCACACATTAAAACACTGGAATGTAAGTTGCACTTTCAAAAATTATACGTATTGCATTTCTTTAAGCTCATGATTAAATGAAGTACGGTGGCAAACGTACACTTCCAGTCTCAATGTTATACAAGAACTCACTCGTTCCTGCCATACCCCATGTTTGTTCATAACATGCAAAATATAATAAAACTTTAAAACTAACCAAAGACTGGTCTACTGAGGTATGCAATTTGTTGCCCTCTGAATGAATCCCAAGTTCTCCTTCCAGATTGTAAATGATCGGTCTCTGAAGCAGCCCCTGCACCCATCCAGCCATCCCTCGCCCACCGATTACTGGTGGACCCACTTCAACTCCACTTCTGCAGAGCGATCATCACACAAGGAGATCACACCGAACGGCTGTTGCCCGTCTACGACGAGAGGCGATTCTTTCCCCGACCCAAGGACTCACACCATAGTTACAGTGGATGGCAGACAGATACAGAGGAGGCCTTATGGACCCATGAAGATTTTGGCAAAAGGATAGACTGCCCCACCCAGGCACACACCCAACCACAGCCCAGGCAATGAGAATCAGGGGAATGGGTTAGCTGAAATGGGGGAGGGGGGTGAAAACATTCAGGAGTCGGGGTGTGGCGTGGGGAGGTGGGCGCATTGTACAGAACTGTCCTCCCTCTGCCTTTCACTAATTGAGGAACACAGAAGGGAGTGTGTCTGTGTGTGTGTGTGTGTGTGTGTGTGTGTGTGTGTGTGTGTGTATTCTCTGTATTCTGCCAGTTGCCATAAACCAGTGACCTGCATTTAAATCTTCCCAGCACCAAAAAAAAAATAATAATCAGAATTTACATTTTTCCAGTGGGTGCACAGGGTTGTTGTTTTTTGTTGTTTTTTTTGTAAAGCAATGAGAGTGGCTGCCCGTCCCCAGGCCGGCAGCGCTTGCCTCCTCAGTGATGCAGCCTCCATTCCTCTCTTCTCTTCACTGCTACTCCGCCCCCCTTCTCAGCCTGTGGGAACAGAATGGGGGGGGTCAGTTCCTCGCGTAAACCTGCAGCAGAAGCCTTTCCCAAGCCACCGATCCCACAGAGACATTCGGGCCAACGATCGTCAGCAACCGCTGCAACCCGAGCAAAGGACATGTAATGTAATGTAATGTAATGTAACATTAAAAAAGCACACAGTGCCGTTTGATTAGACTGCAAGCCTATGGGAGAAACTGGGATGTAACAAGCATGCGAAACCTGCATTGCAAGAGCAAGTGATCTCTTTCCGGAGGTTAATATCCGTGAAACGAAAAATTAAGAGCAGCAGAAATTTTTCACCAATGTGGAAAGCCAATCACATTACTGCGACATCCTCCATAACCCCAGGATAGTGCGCACTAGCATACAGGTTAGGAGTGTGCGCACTAGCATACGGATGAGGAGAGTGTGCACTAGCGTACGGGTGAGGAGAGTGTGCACTAGCGTACGGGTGAGGAGAGCGTGCACTAGCGTACGGGTGAGGAGAGCGTGCACTAGCGTACGGGTGAGGAGAGCGTGCACTAGTGCACGGGTGAGGAGAGCGTGCACTAGCGTACGGACGAGGAGAGCGTGCACTAGCGTACGGGTGAGGAGAGCGTGCACTAGCGTACGAGTGAGGAGAGCGTGCACTAGCGTACGGGTGAGGAGAGCGTGCACTAGCGTACGGGTGAGGAGAGCGTGCACTAGCGTACGGGTGAGGAGAGCGTGCACTAGCGTACGGGTGAGGAGAGCGTGCACTAACATACGGGTGAGGAGAGCGTGCACTAGCGTACGGGTGAGGAGAGCGTGCACTAGCGTACGGGTGAGGAGAGCGTGCACTAGCGTACGGGTGAGGAGAGCGTGCACTAGCGTACGGGTGAGGAGAGCGTGCACTAGCGTACGGGTGAGGAGAGCGTGCACTAACATACAGGTGAGGAGAGCGTGCACTAGCGTACGGGTGAGGAGAGCGTGCACTAGCGTACGGGTGAGGAGAGCGTGCACTAGCGTACGAGTGAGGAGAGCGTGCACTAGCGTACGGGTGAGGAGAGCGTGCACTAACATACGGGTGAGGAGAGCGTGCACTAGCGTACGGGTGAGGAGAGCGTGCACTAGCGTACGGGTGAGGAGAGCGTGCACTAGCGTACGGGTGAGGAGAGCGTGCACTAGCGTACGGGTGAGGAGAGCGTGCACTAACATACAGGTGAGGAGAGCGTGCACTAGCGTACGGGTGAGGAGAGCGTGCACTAGCGTACGGACGAGGAGAGCGTGCACTAGCGTACGGGTGAGGAGAGCGTGCACTAGCGTACAGGTGAGGAGAGCGTGCACTAACATACAGGTGAGGAGAGAGTGCACACTAGAATAAAAGCCAGGGGAGTGTGTACTAGCGTACGTGTTCCTGGATTTTAAATACATTCTTGTTCTACTATATTTCTTAGTGCCTCAAAAGAATTAGTGCATTCCTCAGGCAATAGCAGGTGAATTTAGTAAAGTATACATTTAATTAGATAACTACATTTCCAGTTTACCTACATGGCCTGATTTTGATATACAATACAAGTTCCCTTATAAATATCACATCACACACACAAATAACTATATTGTCGAAAATATACACTAAATATATATTTTTAAAAACCCAGAAAGTGGAATATCCCTTTACATCCACTAGTTCTGCAAAATTTGTTGAATGATTAATCTTAGTGTGTCATTTTGATTCTAACTTGTCCAACCAAAAGAGGTGAAATACTAGGTTCATATTTGGGAAAAACAGTTGTGCAAGATACCTAAATAATAGCTCAACAGAAGCAGCATGAGTAGTTGCACTGTACGTCCCTTCCAAAGCCACAGCCTGAAGATGGGCATTACATTAACACTCATTTGTCCAAGTCAATTTTCACATAAAAGCTTTTCAGTGCGCATTAAGCCATTCAGTGATTAGCCATCTTTCCCTCTCAAATGGCCACCAAATACTTAACAGTCATCGGGTTCCGGAAAGCAAGTGTTTGTTAGTGTCGGCGGTTTGTAATGCCTAGCATTTTCAGGAAAACTCCCACTCCCACTCTCACGGTGTTGAGCCTGACAATACAGTGGCATGTTTGATGAACCAAGGTGACATTATTTAGAACAACCAAGTACAGGACAAGCAAGGGGCCTGAACCAGCACTACTGGAAGGCCAATCTTTCCCTTAAATCAGCAGGTAATTTGACCCTTGGAAACAAGGTGTGCAGACTCATTTGTCAAATAGTGCCTTAAATAAGGAACTCCAGTGTAGAAACGTGTAACCTTACCCGGGCTCGGAATTGTTCTCTGCTCACCAAGACCATAGATATGCTTATTATGAAATGTGTTAGTAGATTAGTTAATGAAAGACTACGAGGGCTTCCGTCAGCTCAGTTTCTGAAGTATTATTCAACAAAGCTTCAGCTAAAAGTCACAGGACAGGAAATGGCAACAGATACAGGAAACATCATGTCTGGATTTTATTCACCATTCAAGGACCACATCCCAGAATGCTTTACTATTACAGTTTGAAAAATGTCTCCATCTAGCAATCTGGGCAGAAAGCTTTCAATACGAATAAATACAGCTCGCTAGCTGCAAAGTGCAGGCAAAGTGAGATTAAGAACTACAGTAACAAAAAAAAACAACTATCCAGCTAATATTGTTCGAAAAGATAGTATGTTTTCAGAGGAGCAGGGATTGCACAGATCCCACCCACCCCCGTTTCCTATTCAGCACTAATTCGGCAGCCCAGCCCAAACAGGAAGGAGACGCATGTCGGCATGACTCGGTCCCAAAAGCAGTTATGATGTCATCCAAGAATTACATCAGTAACCGGAAACTTGAGCCTGTTAGAAACCGTTTGCTTTAAATCAATTAGGGCTAATTTGAATAAGGGTTCCAATTAAGGCAACAGGGCCGTATCACTTTCTGGTTTTCATGCCGGTTGCTGGCCTTACCTGGCACCCTCTGATATTTGAGCTACATTTCTTGATAAATTAATGAATGACAGTCAGACTGTTCTTGTGTACAGCCGATCGGCTCATTTAGACAGAGTACATTACATGTTAATTAGCTGACGCTTCTATCCAAAGCGACTTACCATTGATTAGACTAAGCGGGAGACAATCCCCCCCCCAGAGCAATGTGGGGTTAAGGGCCTTACACAACGGCCCAACGGCTGTGCGGATGTTACGGTAAAAGCTGCCCTAATCGCTCCAAACAAAAACCTGCATACACACCGGCCCTCCCTCAAATTAAGGGCTGAAACACCCCATTGGCTGTGTAGCAGAAACAAACCCCAAGAATCTCAGTTTCCAACATTGCGGCCCACATACAAGGCTGCAAACCACTCTGAGAAACCACTGTATGGCAGTGGCAACATGACCATGATTTGATTGTCTTTTCTGCACGTTCGCAAGTCTCTGGTTACCGTTTCCCCATTCAGAGCATCAGTGTCTCACACAGATGACAGAAGAAAACAGGCGTCAAGTAAAGATGGAGCCAGAATGGAGGGGGGGGGGGACAGTAATTTGATTCTGGGTTGCCCACTCATCCCTTCAGCATCCATATTCTATCCATTATGCCATTAGAAATACATCCCACTTAATGGCGGTCGGGACTGCATGCAGTGTTGATTTCATGCCGAAGCCATCAAACAGGATCTTCCCAGAAAATGAAAAAACAGGGCGGAGAAGAGAGCTGAGAATGAAGAGGACCCCAGGGGACGGAGTGTGCTCCAGGGACAGAGGGAGTGACGGTGGGACAGAACAGGAAGTGGCCGTTTGGTCAGTTGGAGGTTAGTGCGAGCAGTCCGGGAGGAATGTTCACGGGTGAAATGTTCGTGGGGGCGAGAGCCCGCCTGGCGGGGGGGGGGGGGTCAAAGGTCAGGGCGGCGAGGCCAAGAACCAGACGAGCCGTGAGATGAGTGGAGAAAGCGAGAGCCACACAGAGAGAAAGATGGAAAGAGGGGGAAAGGGCTTTTTTTAATAAAAGAGGGGCGGTCAATGGTTAGAGCTCAGCCAGAGTTAGCGACTTCTTACGGAAAGTCACCGTCTGGAAGCCGGTGATCTGGACCGCACCTGAGGACGGCTGCTCCTGGACCTCCGGCTGCTCCTGGACCTCCGGCTGCTCCCGGACCTCCGGCTGCTCCCGGACCTCCGGCTGCTCCCGGATCTCCGGCTGCTCCCGGATCTCCGGCTGCTCCCGGACCTCCGGCTGCTCCCGGACCTCCGGCTGCTCAAGAACATCCGGCTGCTCCCGGACCTCCGGCTGCTCCTGGACATCCGGCTCGGTCGCTGCGTCAGCCGGCGGTCCACGCGCGCCCGAGTCCGGAGCCGCTGCGGGAGCGTCGGCTGTTCGGGGGGGGAGAGACGGAAAAACAGGCACCAGGTTGGAGGAAGGGTGGAGGCACGGTGAGTAAATGTCAGCCCAGACCAGCCAGAGAACAAACTGCCACTCTTTAACCCTCTAAAGGGAGACTAACGTGTTTGTTGTATCGTGAAACATTTCAATCCATACCATTATTTCAACATTTCTGAAATAATATCATATAAATATAAATATTATCAGTCAGATATCCGGTTGGACAATTGTTGACGCCCACAAATTTGTCCGTTTAATTTAAGTGCTCATTTTCGAAGTTGCCAAGCGAGACGTTATGGATCAATACGAAATAAAACACTGTTGGCCTCTGATTGGTTAGAGAACGCTTTATGCAAAGGAGATGGACACACCCAATGCAGAATGCATTTTTTCTAAATTGTGTAGAAGGCAGAGCCTGGCTGAAACAGATAATGCACTTACTCTATAAGGTGCGAGATCACAAATATACGATAAGAATCTTCTTACCGGCTCATGTAACAATCCCTAGTCTACTGGTATTTGAAATCAACAGAGTTCTAGAACACAGCCGTTGAATTTTGAAAGAAAACACAAACTAACCACATCAGAAAGAGAAAGAGCACTTGGACACAAACCTTGTTTGGTCAGGGCCTCCTGGCCGGTATGGACGGATTCCTGCACCACCTCTGGGGAGGGGCAGGCCTGGTCAACTGGCTCTATCACTGCAGGTGCATCATGGGATTGAGAGTCCGAGATGTCCGGCTCCTCCCGGGACCGAGAGGCCGTGACTGGGCGGAAGAGGAAGACCAAAATCGTTCTTGAGTGCATCAAGACCGCAACCACAACAAGCTGACCACAGAAAAGCCTTAATGCTGCAACGCCCAAACTGCAGGCAATGCAGAGAAGCCTTGAGGCAGCGACAAAGCAGCAGCTACACGGTGTCTGCGGATTCAAACACACCGAGTGCTCGGGCCAAGACGAACGGGGTCATAATACCTAATTTATTAATGGCTCTGAAATAAGAACGGTGCCAACTCATTCACTTCATCTGGTTTGCAGCACTGGAATCGGTTACAGATATTAAGGATGAACAAAAACGGGCAGAGCCTGTGGCTCTGTAGGACCAGGGTTGCATGTGGCACGAATGTCACATACAGTAACACCAAACAGCAGTGCATGACAGCTGCAGAGTCTCCTGGTATTTGTGCTTTTCCTGTCAATCAGCAGCCAGTTAAGGGTTTGAGAACTCCTTAGCCAAGCAATGACTTAAAATGAATGGCTCGTGCTGAAACAGACCGAAAACCAGCAGACAATGAGTGTCCCTCCAACACCACTGAGCAAGTGATCCTAGAAGTGCATTCCTAGCCCTGGTTAACGCGATGCTACCAGCCCAGCCTGGTTCCTGAAAGTATGGCTGGTTGAGTTTACCTGTCTGTTCACTGGTCTCGGTGTCCCGTTCAGCCGGGGGACTGGAGGCCTGCTTCTCGCACGGGGGCTGAACTGGGACGGGGCTCCCTGGTTTCTGGGTGACGGGGCTCCCTGGTTTGGGGGCGACAGGGCTCCCTGGTTTGGGGGCGACGGGGCTCCCCTCTGTTCCTGCACTGTCGGGCTTCAGGGGGCTTTCGCCCATGGTTCCCCGCGGGGACTGCATCTCCATCTCCTCAGCCCAGTCCGACACGGGCTGGTACCCCTCCAGCGGGGAGAAGGGGCTCAGGGGCTTGCCGGACTCGGGGGAGTCCTGGGCGCTCTGGGGAGAGGGGATGTGCACGCGGGGTCGAGGGGTGCGCTGCTCCTTGGCGCCATCTACCGCCCCCTTGTGGCGGGAGGGGGAGGCGGCAGGGGACGTGGGGGAAGACACGCCCTTTGCCTTCTCCTCCTTCCTCAGAACGGCCACCTTCTCTGCCGCCTCGCCCTCCTCCTCCTCCTCACTTTCTTCCTCCTCCCCCTCCTCCTCCTCGTCCTCCCCGTCTCCGTCTCCGTCGCTGGCGTCCTCCCATTCGTCCTCGTCCTCCTCTGTGGCCGCTCCACTCCTGGCCGTCTCCACGACCACCTCCACCGGGGGGAGAGGCACCTGCTCATTTCACACACAGAATACGGACACGGTGTTGACGCTGAACGCCGAACGGCACGAAAATGTACCTGAAAGGCACAGCCGGAACATTCCTCGGCAGAACGACCGATATCACCATGGCGACCCCGGCCTCACACCACACACACCACCGAGGGCCGACGCACCTTATCTTCCTTAGAGGAAGGAGGGTTGCTCTTCTCCTTCTCCTCCTTCACCTCCTTTTCGTTCTCCCACTCCTTCACCTTCTCCTTCTCCTTCTCCCCTTCATCCTCCTCCTTTTCCTCTTCCCAGCGATTATCGTGCATACTGTCAGGAGAACAATGGGCTTAATTAAAGCGTAAACAACAGGCGGCAGCACTAATCCTAATGAGAGTGGCTCGTGGGGTTGGCAGGCGCGCAGCGCACACAGAACAGCGCCTCACAGGGCCCCAAAAGCCACGAAATCACAGCCCAGCCTGCCGCTGAGCCTCCCAGACCGACAGGAAAGCTTCCAGAAGATTAAACCCGGGCGCTGAACAGCAAGGGCGCACAG